>NW_015387922.1:234230-297194 GCF_001527695.2 Protobothrops mucrosquamatus | reverse complement strand
CATCAGCTCTTTTCCAGTCCTCTGGTAGTTCCCCAGTGCTCCAGGATCTTTGAAAAATATAATTCAGTGCTCCAGGATCTTTGAAATCCAATGTTGTTACTCCACAAAAGTTTAACTATGATGAGCGTTTGGGGAAGATTATTAGGCTCACTTTAGTATTTTAAAAATGATTTCAGCATTTCCAAGTAAGCACATACATAAATGTCTTTTCATTTAACAACCACAAGATTCACTTAACAATTGCAGTGGTTTGATTATAAGCTGTGGCAAACAAAGGTCATGAAGTCAGGTGTAACTCATTAGAAATTCTAATTCCAGTTCTTGTCATAAGTTGAGGACTAACTGTACCTCCATGGAGGCTGCTCAGCCACCAGCTGAGAAAATGCTCCAGGAAATTGCCATTTTTGAAGCTTTCTTCAGAGGGGTTGACATTTGACAACCAATTCTGCATATCCACAACTGGAGGTTCTAACCTACCTAACTATGCTCCAATACTGGAAGTTTTTAAGAAGAGACTGGACAGCCATTTGTCTGAAATGGTATAGGGTTTCCTACCTGTGCAGGAGGTTGGATTAGAAGACCTTCAAGGTCCCTTCCAACTTTATTATTATTATTATTATTAGTAGTAGTAGTAGTATTATTAGTATTATTAGTATTAGTAGTAGTAGTAGTAGTAGTAGTAGTAGTAGTAGTAGTAGTAGTAGTAGTACTGCTACTACTAGAATCATCCTGCATTGCAAATAAACTTGATGAGACACTAGTCTTTTTCTTCAGGATGGTATCTGATTTATGCTAGGTGCTATTTCCTTTATTTTTCACTACAAGATTATTTAATTGACCTTCAAGTATAAATCCTAGACAGATTCTTTATATTCATGCAACCGTTCCATCTATGACATTCAGTTGTTCAAACAGGCTTGTAAAAACACTCTCGCCCCCCCCTCCTTTCCCCCCCACCCGCCACTAAAGGCTGTTCACTTAGCACGGAACAAGGGCAGCACCTAGTGTCCAGAAGAGTCAGTCCAGTTATATTTGTTTTTCTGTACGTTCTCTGATCTGATTCTGAAATTCAGAGAGGGTTGATTAGGTCTAAGCAGGGGGGGAAACAAACAAAACAAAGACCTCAGATACAATTTGTCTTTTGAATTGTCCATCTTTGTCCTGCTTTCTAAAAGCTGTGTTTTGTGTTCCTTTCAATCCCCCAAATAGGTTTTCGAGTGTTTTTCTGCACAATCTCTCATTTTTTCTCTTTTGCTGCCCTCTAGTGGTCGCTTTGCAAATCATTCCCTTCCATTGCCCTATTTTTAAAAACTTCGTCCAGCTTCCGCAGTTCTATTTTCCTTTACTGGGTCAGAGCTAATGCAATTCATAAAGAAGTATGCATTTAATTTAGAGATTACAGGAAGCAAGCTTTATTTTTTTAAAATCTACCCAATTTAAACATATCTCATTTTTTTAATAATGATATATGAAGAAATTCCTCCAAATTATCATTTCAAGCACTAATTAAAATGTAATTAATGTTTAAACTATAGTATCTTCTCTCAATCTTGAACATCTGTTTATTTTCATAAGATCATCAGAATCTTCCCATGTTCTCTTACTGATCTTTCTTTTTCTCATTCCAGCTGATGATTGCAGTATTTTAAATAAAAAGGTGTTGTTGATTATTATTATATTTTATTTTATTTTGCAGCTCCAGTAAAAATGGGCCTACCTGTTGCAGACATCCCTAGATCTGATGGATAGGATATGAAAATATACAGCCAGAACTTCTCTGCTATGCATTAAAGTACCCTAATTTTTCAGATTACCACATGAGCCTAAGAAAAAGAGATGAGTGCTTTAAAGAGTCAATTGTTTGATAAGAACAGATATTACATACAATCTTAGCCAAAAGTCCAATAAACCTTTTCTGTCAGACAGGTTTCACTTCTGAGACTTCTTTTATTACAATACAGTACATCAGTTAAGCATTTATGAGAGTTGTTCTTCTCTCTTGCCTAAAGGAAAGCCACAGAAAAGCAGAAATACACCTATTGAACAAACTTATGAAATGATCTCAGTGATCTCAAGAAACATTTCAGTACATGGAATTGTGCAACCCCCAAATTTAGGTTTTAGAATTTCTATTTCAATCTGATAAATAACTAACACATTCCCCACAGTATTATTTTAATGAATGTTTTATTAGTTTTTTTCTTTTTATCTATTTCAGTTGTGCCAACTAAACTTTTTTTACAGAATAATGTGGATGTGTTTTGACAAGAATTTAGATATGAAATTTGTTATAGTGCTGTAATTTGTTAATGGTATATTGGAATATATTAGACATACTTTAGCTTTCTTTGTTATCCACCCATATTTTAATGCTTAAAATCTTTTTTCCTTCCCTCTATGTTTCTTCTTTCTTTTAAAAATGTTATACCAGTAAAAATGTATATTGTATTTATTACATATTACAATTGCAGAGCTTTTAATATACTGGAAACATTCTTAAAAAATCAGGCAGATATCAGTTGAAAAGGTTTTGCCCTATGATGTACCATTTCACCCAGTTAAAGTTTACACACAAGAGTTTTACAGATTTTAGTAGTATATTAACAGTACATACAAACTGATCCTTTAAAGTAGCATAGATTTTTTTTCAAGGAAAACAATCTGCTTTCTCATTCAGTGATGAGCAAGTATTCAAATATATGTTGTAATAATAAATTGACTAAAAATCTTAAAATATAATCTATGACATAGAAATAGTTCAGTAAACCCTAGAGTAATAAAAACACAAAATTATACTGCAAGTGAAACAAATGCCACTACAGCAGTGGTTCTCAACCTTTTTAATGCCGCGACCCCCAACCAGTCGTAAGTCGAGGACTAAACCGGTCGTAAGTCGAGGAATACCCAACCGGTCGTAAGTCGAGGACTTTCCCTGCCTGGGAGTGCCGCGCATGCGTGGTTCCGCCCCCTGCGCCGGCCGAGGCGTAGCTGGCAAGTGGCAGAGACGGAGCAGGCCAACCACCAGCTGGCCCAGCCCAAGGGAGGTAAGGCACACGCCGGAAAAGGGGAAAAAAATGGCGGACAGCCTTGATTGGCGACCCCCGTGAAATGGTCGATCGACCCCAAATGGGGTCCCGACCCATAGGTTGAGAACCGCTGCACTACAGTAAGTCATAACCATTATTACAATTTATCCATTGAACTTCCTAAAAAAGACTTTACATTTTTGTGTGCAATAAACTTTTCAGTGTGAAGTACTCAAGAACTTGTAGCCTTTTTTATTGATTCCGACATTTTGTTCATTTTTGTTCATTTTATTTTGTTTGCTACAAATTCCTTATATATGATTTTGTTCATCTAGCTCAGGGGTCTGCAACCTTGACAACTTTAAGACTTGTGGACTTCAGCTCCCAGAATTCCTCAGCCAGCATAGGGAGCTGAAGTCCACAAGTCTTAAAGTTGTCAAGGTTGCAGGCCCCTGATCTAGATGATGAGGATGATGAGGAAGATGATGGTGATGGTAGTAATATTATCCATTCAATGGTGTCCAACTCTTGGAGATTTTATGGGCCAGGTCTCTCCACATCTTTCAATCTTGCCCTACTTTTTTGAGTTTTTTTATGCTCTGGCTGGTGTCAGCTTTGATGGTGTTCAGCCATTGTACTCTTTGACAGCCTGGTTTCTTTTTACCACCAACTCTTCCAAACATAATTGCTTTCTCCAGTGAATTCTTCCGCATTACATGGCCAAAATAAGTGAGACGTTCATCTATTTACTGATTATAAAACAAAGCCTTATCAGTTGACAAGCTACGTGACCTAACAGTTCTTGAGAGCCAAGGTGTTTTTTCCTCAATATCTTGCTTTGGTGTCTACTGCCAAATTATTTATATATGTCAAGGCTGACGTTAAGGAATTGTCAAGCAGAATCTATCAATTGGTTTTTAAAAGCCGTTAGTGTGGATGATTCTGACTCTCAGGTCTTTTCTTGGCCATTTTCATTCAGTTGCCCATAAACAATGGGACCCACTATTTGGAAACAAAAAATAGAACGTGAAATAAAATGCTTCAGCGGGAAATGTCCTTCCATGACAGGAGTAAGTCAATACTGATGGTTACAGATTCTTCATTAAACTATGTTTTTGAACTGTGGTGTTGGAGAAGACTCTTGAGAGTCTCTTGGACTGCAAGGAGATTAGATCAGTCAATCCTAAAGGAAATCAACCTTGACTGTTCCTTGGAAGGACAGAAATTGAAGCTGAAACTCAAATATTTTAGCCACCAAATGAGAAAAGAGGACTCATTGGAAAAGACCCTGATGCTGGGAAAGAGTGAAGGGAAAAGGAGAAGGGACGGCAGAGAATGAGATGGTTAGATAGTGTCATTGATGTGCTGGGTGTGGGTTTGGGCAGTCTCCGGGAGATAGTGGGGTTCAGGGGGGGTTGGCGTGCTCTGGTCCATGGGGTTACAGGGAGTTGGGCATGACTTAGCGACTGAACAACAATAGACTATGTTTGGAGTATGATCTGTAACCCCTTGGATATTTAGACATTTAAAAATATCTTGACTATGGCGAATTTTTCAACTATAACCCTAACTGAGATTGTATCATTTTAGCTACATGGGGAGCAGCAGTTGGAGCTACTTTGAGTGATTTCCTACTGATGATGGTCAAAGAAATAAGCCCCATTTTCCTCTTCAATGGTGTAGTCTCCACAAGGTCAAAAGCGTGTATGTGTGCTTCTCTGCAAGAGACAAAGCAAAAGGATATTATCCTGAATCTGTTTCAATGAGTCCTTGATTTCTGTACTCTGATACTTCAAACTATCTGTACTATTCTTTAATTAAACATTCTGATACTGCAAAGCACTGCTCTTTTATTTGCATACACTCACAGCAAACAGCAAGAGTGCCAGTGAAAACAGGCTTTTCATAAGGAAAGCCTGAAGACTAGAGAAAGGAAGTGACTTTTCTGCTATGCTAAACTTTGACTCATTATGGTCTGCCAAAATCACTTGTCTTGCCAGCAGGGCTTTTGATGAGCAACTCTTAAAAATGTCCAAAGAAGGTACATACATTTGAGCTCTAAAATGTTTGGCAACTGAAGTGCTAATTTGTGAAATTGATTATTTCCAACCATTTGTACCTTAAATTAAGTGGTAATAAAACAAAGGAAGTTACCTAGCACTTAATCTTGAATGTACATACGATCTAATCTAAAACGTTAAGCACTAAAATGTTTAGGCCTGCAGCATGAACCATTATGTATATGGTATTCTATTTTCGTTCTCCCTTGACTTTGCTGATAATTAAAAGTACTATCATTAAAAAAAAAAACCCAAAATTGCAAAGCACTTATGCAAACATACTTTGTTCATGTAATACAGAGGAGGCCAGACATTTTCTTTAAATAACTAGTTCCCCAAAGATCTAGCTGAGCAGGTAAAAAGATAAAGCCGCAGCAACAGAGATGCTTTCATTTTTATAAACTGACAGCAACTGTTAGATTCAAAGTATGACAAGTAATAAAAGATCATGAGAACCCAGTAATTATTGGATTACAAACTCTATGTTCAGGCTTGCCTTTCCCTCTCATGTTTATCTTCACAAGAGATGTTAATTGTTTTGTTATTTAAACCTGCCTGTCTAAAAAATTTCTAATTCAAGGGCACATTTTAAAAATCATGTTCTCCTAAATCAGTGGTTCTCAACCTGTGGGTCGGGACCCCATTTGGGGTCGATTGACCATTTCATGGGGGTCGCCAAGCAAGGCTGTCCGCCATTTTTTTTGTCTGCCATTTTTTTTGTCCGCCATTTTTCCCCCTTTTCCGGCGGGTGCCTTACCTCCCTTGGGCTGGGCCAGCTGGTGGTCGGCCTGCTCCGTCTCTGCTGCTTGCCAGCTACGCCTCGGCCAGCGCAGGGGGCGGAACCACGCATGCGTGGCACTCTCGGGCAGGGAAAGTCCTCAACTTACGACCAGTTGGGTAGTCCTCGACTTACGATCGGTTTAGTCCTCGACTTACGACCGGTTTAGTCCTCGACTTACGACCGGTTGGGGTCGTGGCATTAAAAAGGTTGAGAACCACTGTGCTAAATCCTGCTCTACCTTAATTGATTCCAAAGTGTAAAGTTGCACATATAATGATGATTATATACTATGCTTTTCTTCGGGAACTCAGGGTGATTTTGCTGGACAAATTTTGATTTTTGACAAATCAAAACGATAAAAATAAGTGAATGGTCTTCAAAATTTAAAAGAGAAAGAGAAAATTAAAATTCAATTTGCTGCAGTGGAAACTTACTGCCTGGACAAACAAGCTTACCAAAAACTATAATGGATGGGAAACAGGAAAGGATAGCAGAAAGGCAGGATGTAAGATAAATACGTAGGCAAAAATTAGCTGGGTCTTAGAGTGGGAAAGGAAGAAGACAAGCTATAAAAACATCTTTAAGAGGAAATGGCTAGCCAGGAAAACTTAACTAAGCTGAAAAACAGGAAAGAACCTATTGTTCTAAGGGGCCCAGAACTCAAAGCCAACAATCAAATATGTCTAATATTTTGTATTATTAATGTACATGTGATGTATGATTTAGTATGTAGCAGGAAATAGGTAGGAGGCGGTCGGAAAGAGTGTAACTCATAGTACCTCAGCCAATGGGGAAAGAGGAGGGATGTGGTGGCCGGGACAGGGTTGTATAAAGAAGGGAATATTTTGGGTTGAAACTTTGGAGAGAACCAAGCTTTGATAGCTTCTCTCCCCGCTTATTGCAATAAACGAAACAAATGGCCCTCACTGTGTCTTGGCTGGTTATTGGTCAGGTGAGCTTGCCTCTGGTCATGAAGGAAAGTAGCCAGGAGCACATAACAAAAATGTGATCCAAGATGTGCAAGGATAAAAGATTATAAGATTTTCCCTTGCCTTACCCCTGCCCCCCCTCCCCCCAGTGGGGTAGCCTGAATGAGTTTAATCTACCTCACTCGGCTGTTCTTAGGTAAAACTGATAGGATATGATATAAACCTATAAAATAAATATTTGGCAAGTCACAAAATCAAGAAAGCTAGGATGTAACTGCAGCCTTCTGACCTGGGTAACATTCAAATTAATTAGATGGATTTACGTACAGTATGAAAAATTCTACCCCTCAATTGATAAAACTTGTCTGAACCAAAATAAAAAATATCATTAACTTGTCATTCTCATAGCTATGTTTCTAAATCCAAAATGTTAGGTATTTTATCTATCATAATTTCAATAAAGAGTGATGAGGAATTTTACTGAATCCAGAAGTTTCACAGAAGGGCCATTCAAATTGCAAGCTGTGATTTGGCTAAGATTAACAGTTCATTTGTACTTCATTGATTTAAATACTAGGAAATTAAAGATCTGGTTTATTTATTTATCAAATATTTATTTTTTATTTATCAAATTTAGACACTGCCCATTTCACTATCCAAGTGATTCTGGGCAGTTTACAGATATAAATGATGAAACCATATAAACGACATAATTAAAAACAGAATTATAAAGAGAACTAAGAATAAAATAAGGACAAAGTTAAAAGATAAGTTAAAAAGGCAGCACGCTCAAGACACCAACCATCCCTGTCAGTCTGCGTGTCAGTCTTCCATCCTCAGGCCCTGACAAAGCCAGATCTTCATGCTTTTCCAAAAGGTCAGAAAAATGGGGGCAACCTCAATTCTGAGGCCAAAATTTTCCATAGGGCAGGGGGCAATTAGAGAGGAGGCTCTTTTCTTAGACCCTATTAGGATCCATAACATATCCTCCTTGCCTCCCTGCCTGAGTTGGATGGATGGATATAATTGGGACAATTGCTCAGGTAACCTTGTTTCATGCCATGAAGGGTTTTGAATGTAATAACCAACACCTTGAATTAGACCTGAAAGCAAACCAGCACCCAATGCAGCTCATGTAGCAGAGGTGTTACATATACCGTCTTCAGAGTCGGGTTGCACAGCCTCATTCTGCACCAGCTGCAGCTTCTGGATACTCTTTAAGAGTAATCCCATGTACAGCACATTGTAATAGTCCATATGATCGATGAGCAAATTATCAGGGACTGAGAAAAGGGCTTCTCAATGCAGGAAGGGATGCAACTAATACAGAACATGAAGTTGAGCAAAGGCCCTCCTAGGAACAATTGCTATCTGCTCCTTAAAATATATATTTGGTAAATTTATATATCCACCTATCTCTCATTTGTGACTAATTTTTGTCCTTATTTTATGCTGTTTAAAATAAATATTTAGATTAATTATAGATGGATTGCACGCCATGTCTTCACGAACTATCCAGTTTACTCTCTATAATGTAAGTATACCAAAAGCAGTTATTATGAATGAGAGAATAAACTGAATACCAGTCCTTAGGAAATGCATATTTTAACTCCTGCATGGCCAACCCGTAAATATATATGTACTGTACAAAGTAATCTTATCACATACAAGTTAATTATAGGAGAAAATGAGTATCCTGTGGATCAATTTATGTTGTGTAGTCCCCAGTTCCAAGTATCTGAAAGGTCATACAATGGCATGATTTTCATGAAAGATGGAGAATCACCTGGTATTATTGAAGTAAAGATGGCCCATGAGCAGGTTATCAGGTTGAAGAGGTCTGTATTGCTAAGTGCTCCAGGCCTCAAAACATAACATTGCATGTAATTCTCCAAATTACAGTGTATATTTTATTCTTTGATATGTTTCATACATTTCATTACTTTCCATCCCAAATATATTAAATTTAGCAACTGAAAACTGTGGTTTAATCCTCCTAGCTTAGTTTGCCAATCTATATAAATAAAAATGTAAATGTTCGTTTGTTCAAAATCTTAAATCTCCGAAAGTTCTTCATCGATTGCTTTGAAATTTTGACACAACGTTGCATTCGAATACGCGCGTGTTTTTATATACCTACTATTATATAGATGTCACACCTGTGACAGGTAAAAACATGCTTTTTTTGAAAAACAGCGCCATCTGTTGGACGTAAAAGCATACCCACAAGCATTGTGAAATTAAACATATTACAAACGTGCACTTTCTCTTTTCTTTCTTTTCCATTTAACCAGACTGAGCCACAGCAACGCGTGGCCGGGTACAGCTAGTAAATAAATAAAAATAAAGGTTAGCAATTATTAGATTTATATTCCACCTTTATTTATACAGCTCAAGGTGGTGTACATAATGCTTCTGCCTATTACCCCACAAGCATCCGGTGAGCTGGGTGGCACTGAATAAGAGCATCCAGACAGCTTTCATATCTAAGGGAGGACCAGGATTTACAGTTTTCCAGTTTCTAGTCCAGCACTTTATCCACGACAGCAAACCAGCTCTCTAATTCACCAAGTTTTGAATATTTTTGAGAACAAATCCTCCAGAATGGCAAAAGGTTACTCTACTGTTCTTTTAATAATAACAACAACAAAGGAGCAGAACCTTTGCTTGGACAATGAGCCCTTGCTTCTTTCTCACTGAAATTAAATGTAGGAATTCGCATCTAATGCTTCCTGCCGAAATGGGGGGGGGGGGGAAGCATTATACTCCCTTCCATTGCTTTAAATCTATTCTCTGAATCTGGGGAAGAGTTTATGGGGCGGGAAACAAGCAACTTTTAAAAAAATGCTTTTAACTGCAGCGTCTCGGGTGAATACAGGTATCTTCTCCAACTGTTACTCATCTCCCGCTAACCTCAAAGTCACCTGCCTCGTTCTTTCTCCTGTTTTAATTTCTGGTATCCTAAGGTTGCATTCATTTCGTTTGATGGCCACTGCAACCTCTCCCCCCTTACACACACACACACACACACACACACACACACACACACACACACACACACACACACACACACACTTCAGAGTTAAAGCACCCACTGCACGCTCTCGTTGCTTTCCCAGAGGCTGGGAAGTCACGCGCCACGAAGTGGGACTTTAAGCGCTAACTCAGGGGTAGTCAACCTTGGCTCTTTTATGACTCGTGGACTTCAACTCCCAGAATTCTGGGAGTTGAAGTCCACGAGTCATAANGAAGTAAAGATGGCCCATGAGCAGGTTATCAGGTTGAAGAGGTCTGTATTGCTAAGTGCTCCAGGCCTCAAAACATAACATTGCATGTAATTCTCCAAATTACAGTGTATATTTTATTCTTTGATATGTTTCATACATTTCATTACTTTCCATCCCAAATATATTAAATTTAGCAACTGAAAACTGTGGTTTAATCCTCATAGCTTAGTTTGCCAATCTATATAAATAAAAATGTAAATGTTCGTTTGTTCAAAATCTTAAATCTCCGAAAGTTCTTCACCGATTGCTTTGAAAGTTTGACACAACGTTGCATTCGAATACGCGCGTGTTTTTATATACCTACTATTATATAGATGTCACACCTGTGACAGGTAAAAACATGCTTTTTTTGAAAAACAGCGCCATCTGTTGGACGTAAAAGCATACCCACAAGCATTGTGAAATTAAACATATTACAAACGTGCACTTTCTCTTTTCTTTCTTTTCCATTTAACCAGACTGAGCCACAGCAACGCGTGGCCGGGTACAGCTAGTAAATAAATAAAAATAAAGGTTAGCAATTATTAGATTTATATCCCACCTTTATTTAAACAGCTCAAGGTGGTGTACATAACGCTTCTGCCTATTACCCCACAAGCATCCGGTGAGCTGGGTGGCACTGAATAAGAGCATCCAGCCAGCTTTCATATCTAAGGGAGGACCAGGATTCACGGTTTTCCAGTTTCTAGTCCAGCACTTTATCCACTACAGCAAACCAGCTCTCTAATTCACCAAGTTTTGAATATTTTTGAGAACAAATCCTCCAGAATGGCAAAGGTTACTCTACTGTTCTTTTATAATAACAACAAAGGAGCAGAACCTTTGCTGGACAATGAGCCCTTGCTTCTTTCTCACTGAAATTAAATGTAGGAATTCGCATCTAATGCTTCCTGCCGAAATGGGAAAAAAAAAAGCATTATACTCCCTTCCATTGCTTTAAATCTATTCTCTGAATCTGGGGAAGCGTTTATGGGACTGGAAACAAGCAACTTTTAAAAAAATGCTTTTAATTGCAGCGTCTCGGGTGAATACAGGTATCTTCTCCAACTGTTACTCATCTCCCGCTAACCTCAAAGTCACCTGCCTCGTTCTTTCTCCTGTTTTAATTTCTGGTATCCTAAGGTTGCATTCATTTCGTTTGATGGCCACTGCAACCTCTCCCCCCTTACACACACACACACACACACTTCAGAGTTAAAGCACCCACTGCACGCTCTCGTTGCTTTCCCAGAGGCTGGGAAGTCACGCGCCACGAAGTGGGACTTTAAGCGCTAACTCCGGGGTAGTCAACCTTGGCTCTTTTATGACTCGTGGACTTCAACTCCCAGAATTCCTGAGCCAGCAGGAATTCTGGGAGTTGAAGTCCACGAGTCATAAAAGAGCCGAGGTTGCCTACCCCTGCGCTAACTTCTCATCTCTCCTTTATTTACGGTTTTTTTCCCTCCTAATTGTAAGCGTGCGTAAGAAAAGGGGGAGGAGCTCTGCCTGACTCTCCGGGGTCCTCAGAGGGAAGCTTGGTGGCTACGAAGTGCGCCTGCGCCGTCGGTTGAGCAGGCGCTCTTTGTAGTCAGCTGGCCCACAATCCTTCGCCGCCTGCGCAAGGGCGTTCTGGGTCTAGCTAGCGTCTCTGTGGCGAGGGTAAAGCGAGCGCCGCGCTCGGCAATGGCGGGCTCGGGGAAGGTGGCTATTTTCCGCCTGCCGGTCCTTCCTACCATTAGAGAGATAATTAAGCTGTTTAAACTGAAGGCTACGAAGCAACTGTCTCAGAACTTTCTGTTGGATCTGCGCCTCACAGGTTGGCCGTCCGCGGCGCTTCTTGGGTGTTTAAACGGGGTTCATCTTCGGAGGGGCGATTGGCTGACTCGCTGACCTGCGAAAGGACGTTTCCCCCCCCCCCAACATTTTTTCCCCTCCAACTTGGGGCTCTCTGGATACGCTGGAATACCATTTCCATCATCCCTGTACTGGACGGGGACGATGGGAGTTGTAGTCCTGCCATTTGACAAGCTACGTACCTGTTCTTTATCTCAGTCGATTGGTGGTTTTCCAGTTGGCAAAGTGGCTGTACTAGTAAAAGTGGAAATAGAGAATTAGACGGTGTAGAAAATGCGCATTAAACCACACAGCTCACTACAGAATATGGGCTTATCTACTTTCCCTCCTTTGGATTCCCCCCCCCTTTTTTTTGGCTTACATTTTATTGACTGCAAAAGTGAAAGTACGACCGTCACATGATTTGTACATGCAAAATGATGCTCTTTTATATTTGTTCATCTTTCCAATCCATTTTCTAGAATTGACTTTCCATCCAGATTTTGGATATGAAATAAAGTTTGGCCTTTTTCTATGTCTTTTTTCTTAACCTTAACTTTTTTTCCTTTCTGAATATGAATACGTAGAGTGCCCATATGTATCTGTGCTTTATTTTGTTATTCCACGTCGTTTATCTGAATTAATCCATTTGATTGTCTCACATAATCAGCAAAATAAAGCACATTGTTAATATGATTTTAAAAAAAATCAAACTATGGAAGGACATTATCGCTTTTTAACTTTTAACTTATCAGTTCTGTACTCAAAAGAATGAACTAGCTTTTGGAATGTAGAGGCCATATATACTGTTGTAATATCATAGTAACTTTTAATCTGAAGACTAAGTAAATGTAAATTATCATAGTTTGCACTAGCTATGTTGTACATTAATTTGTCCAGTTTACTTGATTTAATGATGTAGTGATGAATGACTATTTTGAAGTGATAGCATTGTTTAAGTGTTCTATGCTTGTGAAATCAAAACTGTAAGTACTGTATGCTCTTTTTTGCAGATAAGATAGTAAAGACTGCTGGCAATCTGAAGGATGCATACGTGTGTGAAGTAGGCCCTGGGCCAGGAGGAATCAGTAGATCCATCTTAAATTCTGGTGTTGCAGAATTGTTATTAATTGAAAAAGATTCTCGTTTTATTCCAGGACTCCAGGTACCCAAATATTGTCCAAAATGCTAATATTGATAATTATCTTTTACAGGTTAAATTGTATTATATTTTAATAACTAGTTATACTAGTAAATACTAATGAGGTTGGTCTCAGCTGACCTTTGTGGTCTTCTGGAAATCTGGAAATATTTGGAGCTGTTTATCAAATGAGGGGAACTACCGTACTTAAAATTGACTTCCAGAAAGTAATAAACAAGCTTAAAATGATAGAAACAAGTTTGAATTTAGAATCACTAAATTAGTTCTGTTTCAGTTTTTATAAGAAACAAATAATTTTAAACTTAAAATTAATAATTTTAATATTGTTGCCTTTGTATACTTCATATTTGTACAGGTTAGCATCTATTTAGCTTTCTTTTTGGCACATTTGGTGATGTTTGGCATAGATAAGATAATTAAATGGAATCCCAAATGTATAAGTTCTTGCCTTACAGATGCTAAAAAAATCATTTTTAGCAGGTTTTTCAAAGGTAATTAAATCTCTTTTTAATATATTTTTTTTCAAAAATCTCAGATGCTGTCTGAAGCAGCTCCAGGAAAAGTCCGTATTGTCAATGAGGATATTTTAACATACTCATTCAATGAAGCTTTTCCCAAACATCTTTCAAAGAACTGGGAAGATGGTCAGTATGCTACAAATACAAATATTAAGAATACTTCTTAAAATGAATTTACTACAGGAGATTACTATAGCAATGTAGCGATATGACTGAAAGTTAATTTGTATGTTTTATTTCTTAAATTTGCTAGTAACCTGTAATGATCCATGTGATACATTTTTCCCTAAGTACAGCTAATGGCACATTAGTGCAAGACAAGTGACTGCTATTATCAAGTTAATAAATTCTAAAGTTTCACTCCAAGTATTGTGTGGATCACAACTCTGTGCAATGAATTTCACTAGCAATCTAAAAACTATTCAGAATCATACCTGCTTGTTTTCTAAGATTAGAACAAATGCTATTTATAGGTCTAGGACAGCGGTTCTCAACCTATGGGTCACAACCCCATTTGGGGTCGATCGACCATTTCACGGGGGTCACCAAGCAAGGCTGTCCGCCATTTTTTTTCCCCTCTTCCGGCGGATGCCTTACCTCCCTTGAGCTGGGCCAGTTGGTGGTCAGCCTGCTCCGTCTCTGCCGCTTACCAGCTACGCCTCAGCCGGCGCAGGGGGCGGAACCACGCATGCGCGGCGTTCCCAGGCAGGGAAAGTCCTCGACTTATGACCGGTTGGGTAGTCCTCGACTTACGACCGGTTTAGTCCTCGACTTACGACCGGTTGGGGGTCGCGGCATTAAAAAGGTTGAGAACCACTGGTCTAGGACATTTATCAAGAAGTTATCAGTTACTTACTAAAACTCAAAGAGATGCCTGAATATTGCCTTCATATGGTGTGCCTACAACAGCAATTAACTATGAGTTCCTGTCAAAGCTTTTTATGCTATTGGTGCAGAGACTTTGCACATTTGGATAGGATAAATGCCAAACATGAGGTCAAAATCTAGATACAGGATTTTTTTCCCCAAAGTTAATTTTCCCAGCTTAGGTCAACAAAAAATGCACCATTGTTTAAGCTCTTAAATTTTCAATTGGGTCTGAAGACTATTTGAAGGAAGATTCGGTTTGAGAAGAGATTTAGTTTGAGAAGAGAATTAATGTTGGAAAGCTTTCAATTAATGCCTTGGGAAGAAAATGACAGGAAACCCATATGATCAAAATCTCTGTCCTTGCAAATAAGGGAATGCAGACGTTCTCTTTCACTATCTGTTTTACTGTCCTAAGGTTAAGGATGTTGAAAATTCCATTCAGTCATAGATATGGTGGTCAGATCTGCAAAAGATTCAGTGTTATGCCTTTTAAATAAATCTAAATGTTAGGAGAGTTTCTACCTTCCTATCTTCCTGTTCTACCTATAGAACAGAAAAGGATCATTAAAACTATATCTTCTATTCTGAAGACAGAGCAAAATAGCAGACAATTAATCATAGATTTATGGCAGTTTAATATTATGCACAAATTTATTTCATTTTAGAATGATTTAGTAATCTCTGATTTTATCTTTGTATTCATAATTGAATACAAAGATTAAACCAGAGACTTTTCTTTTGGGCTTAATGGAGAGAGAACTTGAACAAAATTTGGAACTTTGGTATTATATATGCTAATAGCAGCATATATACTCTATGCATAAAAATGGAAGGATACTTTGATTCCCACAATGGACGAATGGCTGCACAAGTGATAGACTTAGCAAAGATGACTAAATTGACTGTTTTGAGTAAACAAAAGTACAATTAATTTTGTTTCTATTTGGAAATAGCTTCTGGACTTTGTGCTTCAGGTGGAAAAAAATAAAACTTTGGTTTTGAGTTTTGCTAATTAGATAGATTTGTTGTTATAGAAATGGCTAGTATATATTATTATGTAAAAGTGAAAAGTTGAGATATGTTATTAGCTTATTCTACTGCACCAAAAAGAATCAGAAGTCAATGCTTTTCTTTTTCTTTTTCTTTTTCCTTTTATCCTACACTTTTTCCTCTTTCCCTTCTCCTCCCCTTTTTTCCATTAGTCTCATTTTTCTTTGTATTTCTGTATTTTATATTATGATAAACTAATAAAAAATGGAACCTGAGAATGCTAGTAATTTTAAAAATTGTGTCATATTGGAATATATAGTGAAAGTAGTGTTTCAATAGAAATATATATATATTGATTCTTTTATTCTGATTAAGGCTTATGGTCAAGCAAATAAATTTGTGTTTTGACTTTTGTCTTTTATAGATCCTCCAGACATACATATCATTGGAAACCTTCCTTTCAGTGTCTCAACTCCACTAATAATCCAGTGGCTTGAGAATGTATCTAACCGAGATGGGCCTTTTAGTTATGGTAGGATACGGATGACACTGACCTTTCAGAAAGAAGTTGCAGAGGTGAGTTTGTTTACTGAATTATTATACAATTATTTTACAATAAATATCAGCAATCTGCACATAAAATTATTAAGTTTAATTGGTTCTTGTAGTTTGGTCCATTTGTATAATGAGGAAGCAGTAATACATTTGCAGGCTTAGGGAATGGATCATTACTGCTCTACCATATAGCAAGAATCTGTGTGTTTAAAGAAATTGTTTTGTCTGTAGCAGCAGACTAATTCTCTTCAACCTGCAAGTCCTGTGTATCTCCAGTTTCCTCCAGGGATAGTAGAAGATCCCTCCAAGACAGTGGGGTATGCATGTGACAACTGCATACTTGACTTGAAATGCATAAACTAGATATAATTCCATGGTTGCAACACATTGATGGCTCCTAAGCTAGAGGTTATCACTGGTTTTTATTTATTTATTTCCTGCCTTTATTATTTTTATCAATAACCCAAGGCAGTTCCTCCCTCCTACTACTTTCTCCACAACAGTTGGGCTGAGACAGAGTTATTAGCCCAAAGTCAACCAGCTGACTTTCAGGCATAAGATAGGACTAGAATAGGTAACTGAAGGGGCAAAAGATGACGAAACCTGTGTCATGATACTAATAATGTAATTAATATATTTGTATTAAGGTACTTGTATTGGGATGAAAGTTCAAAATCTTATTTGAATTTGTGTTGTGATATCATGACATAAATATCATCATTTCTTCATCAGTATACAAGGAGTGTTTGCCTTACAGCCACAATTAGGACCAGAATTTTTGTTCCCAAGCAAAGTGATGGTTAAGTGAGTTGCACCCAATTTTAGGACCTTTTTTTTGCCACGGTTGTTAAGTGAATCATTGCAGTAGTTAAATAAATCAGAAGTCCCCAACCTTTTGGGCACCAGGAACCAGTTACACAGAGAGAGGTTTTTCCGCAGACCAGAGGGTGCGTGGTTTTGTGTGCTGCCTGCATCCCATGGATGGAGCTTTGCTTTGTTTGTGCGGACCGATTGCTGGCATGCCGCAGCCCGGTACTGCTCCACGGACCGGGGGTTGGGGACCCCTGAAATAAATCATGTAGTACTTAAGTGAATGCAGCTTCACCCATTGACAGAAGCTGGCTGGGAAGGTCACAAATGGCAATCACATGACCCCAGAATGTTGCAGTTGTTGAAAATACATGCCGGTTGCCAAGCGCCCAAATTTTGATCACATGACTGAGGATGCTATGACAGTTGTAATTGCAAGGACCAAGTTTTTTTTCAATGCCTGGTAACTTTGACCAGTTGCTAAATGAATGGATGTACTGTAAGTCGAGGACTACATATATTTGTACTGACCATCAGCACGACATAAATTTTAATTATCATCAATAGCCATTCAGTAATAGCAACACTGTTAACTAGCCTTGGCTGTACATGATTCTATTTTAACTGTGCGGAAAGTTTCATTGACTTGTATGTGTAGGAATGGTCAAAATGATTTTGTGACATTGGTTGGTTTAACATGCTACACAAAACAAGGTACCAATAAAGGAAAATTTTCTGATAAAGATAATCATGACATAAAGGGTAGAGCTGATACTTACATTAGTCCACAGTTCTGTGCGAATAGGCCTTTGAATCAGTAAGGATGGAGTTTTTTTCTATCCCCCGCCCCTAACAAAACAGAAGATCTACCAGTGCTCTGGAAAATGGAGGGGGGAAAAAACCCAACCTGCTGTTGCGAATTCTCTGAATTGATGCCAGAAATGTGGCTGAAAAATAGGAGCATTTCAGAAGAATCTCTCAGCTGGAGCATTTTAACACACATCTGAACTGATTTCTTCCTCCCTAACTAATTCAGTAACAAAAAGTACTATCGCAGTAAGATGGGGTCCTGAGTCTTTTTTTAAGTGTGCCTTTTGTAATGTGTGTTGCAATGTTCAGTTTCTTTCCTAATGTTCTAGTTGAGTTTTAGTGATCATCAGTGCCAACCTCTGCAGATGGCGCAGTAGGGAGACAAAGCCCTTTTATCAAAACTGGGTTCCTGTAGTTTCTGTCATTTCAGTTCAGTTTTCTGAAATAATTGGTAGTGCGAGCTGCTATTCTAAGCTTAGTGGTACGGCTGATGGATGAGGATTTTAGAGCTGAACAGGTTGGAAAAGGGGAAGCGCAGCCTCTTGGCATTTAGGCGGAAAAGGAGAGACTTAAGAACATAAATGCAGTCTGCTTTATATAGCAAAAGCCAGCTGTATGTGCTTTCAGGTTTTCTCATATACGACATGAAGATTATAGTGTTTTTGCATACAATGTAGTTCAAACGGGATGCAAAATAGCACAGTTGGTTTGTTTCTTATATTAATTAATAAGACCGATATAAAAACAGTGACACAATCATGATAATAGAATAAATTTGTCTTCATAGTTATGCAGAGATCTTTCTACTATATTACTATTTTGATTTAATTTTTTTATTTTTCAAGGCCTGACTTTTCCCAACTCATCCATTTTGATTATCTTTTACATAGATTAATAATTATTGTTCCTGTTTTAATTTTTCTTTCTTTCTTGGACTTGTTTGTGTTACTGTTATTTTTTTGTTATCACATTCCATGAAGTACAGGTAGTTTTTGCTTAAAGACTGCCCTATTTAGCAACCATTCAAAGTTATAATAGTGCTGAAAAAAGTAACTTTATGAATGGTCCTTGCCAGTGCTTTTTTTTGTAAAAAAAAAAAAAAAAAAGGTGCCGGAACTCAACATACGTCATACAACCCGCCTTGCCTATCCTACAAGGTTCCATCCCAAAAAGGTGCCAGAACTCCGTTCTGGGCGTTCTATGACAAAAAAAGCCCTGGTCCTTGCACTTACGGCCATTGCAGCAGGTGATCGAGATTCAGGCCTTTGCAACTGGTAAGTGTTTAAGACATTCAGTGATCCACAGTCATGTGATTGCCATTTGCATGCTTCGCAACTGGTTTCTATCAGTCAATGGAGAAGCTGCACTAACATCCCAAGTCATGATCATATGACTCCTTGCTTAACAACCACATCATTTAGCAATAGACTTGTCATTAAGCAACAACAATAGCCTTGAAGGACATGAAGAAAAGCAACGTTCAGACAATTGTGGCTCAAGTCCACTCCCAAGAAACTAATTGGAGAAAAGCCCCTCCCTAGTTTACATGGAGATTAAAGTGAGAGGGGGTGAAAGCACATTCTGACTTGCAAGATTCTGTCATTATAGATGTTCATTAAAAATAGCTTTAGACATATATGGCATTGGTTTCTTAGTCTGGTCTACTTTATATGACTAACAGTAACTGAGAATTGTAGACGTGGTGTCAGGAAAACTAAAGCCTGCAGTGAACTGAGGTTGCAAAGAAAGCCAAAGAAGAACAAATATGTTCAGTCTAACGGGAAATTAAAAATACCAATATTCCAGATGGTTAATAAAGATGGCAAAACTAACAGAGAAAAGAGAAAGCTACTCAATTCTTTAATTGTTTCATTTTCTGCAACAAGAACTATGTTTCACTTGGCCTCAGTGAAGAATAGGATGAATGGGCAGGATTGAAGTTTGAACTTCCTATTACCTGACTTTATTTTTACATTTGAACAAGTTCACATCGCTAGAATAGCTTGAATTATGTTCGATAGGGAATTATAACAATTTGCTGATGTTTGTTTGAACATCTATTCATCCCGTAGAATGCCTAATATACCTGATGACTAAAGGAGAGACAATGTGCATATCTTCAAAACGTTGAAAAAGAGAATCTGGGAAAGTGTAGGCCAATTTGACCAGTCAATTTGTAGAAAGTTTTTTAAAGCAAATTATAAAAAAGTCAGTGTGTAAACATCTTTAAACGTGTGATAATTACCAAACATTAATATGGATTTCTGAAGAATAAATCTTGCCAGATTAACCTTATCCTAACAACAACAACAACAACAATAATAATAATAAACATCCAGATCTGCCTATCCCGGGTCCTTGGCAAGGATTCGATAGATAAAAATGCCAAATCCAATCTGAACACCTGGCTGACTGTGCGATGATCAATAATAATAATAATAATAATAATAATAGTAATAATAATAATAATTTCCTTGGTAGGTTATAAAAATGCTATATAGGGGGCTTCCGGTTTTAGCACAGCAGTTGAGGGATCGCGGGGCTCCACGCCCTATGGCTGATTTTTCTCTGTTTGGGGACCCTAAATGGGCCTAAACCCACCCCGGAGAGGTGGCAAGGAAGGAGGGAAGCCCCGACAATCATGGGGAGATGGCAGTTGATCCGGACATCTAGGGAAAGCCCTCCAGAAATCGACAGAAGAAAGGCTAGCTTCATTCGTGAGTCTATCCCAAGCTACATGTAGCTGAAGCCAAAAAGCACTAAACTAAGCGTGATCGTAAACAGTGTGATTGAACTGAGTAAGAATATTGATTCTCTCTCTTCTACCTGACTGAAAAAGAAAAAGAAAAAACCCAGAAGTAAAAATCTTCCAAAAGTGAGGGGGAGTTGCTCCACCCCTCTCTAAACGGAAGTGGTGAATTAAATTTATGGGGAATAAAGATACAGAAATAAAATCAATATAAGATTTCAACGTGGAAAATGTTAAATCAATGGAATTTATTAAGCGTTTCCTGGCAAAAGATTGATGGAGCTAAAAGGCTTATCTGTTTTGAAAATTGAAAGATGAACTGGTGCTGACATCTAGTGGTGGATGGAAATACTGCCCTAAATATACAGCCCAGAAAAAAAACCCTGATATTGTGACCTTCAAAGCCTTAACTAAACAAAGAACAGCTGTAATAATAAAAAAGAGAACACTGTGGACTATCTACAAAATGAGAACTATAAAACTTAGGAAAAAAATGACCTTCCTGGACTATAAATACTTTTTAAACTGTGACTTTAAAGCGATTGGCAGAGAAAGGATTTTTGGTTATTATGGAGCATCAGAGGTCTGCAGAAAGAACGTACCAAGAAAAAATAAATACTTCCCAGGAGGAAATGTATGTTATGTTACAACAATTACAAGTGACACTAATTTCAAATCATGAGGAAATTAAAGATGAATTTGAAAACTTAAACAAATGCATTTTTAATTTAACGTCACAACAAATAAATGATCAGAAAACAAAAAGAGAGAGAGAGATCATATAAAGCAGACAACTGAATATAAAATAGTGGAAAGAAATTTAGAAATGGAGACTCAAATGGAGAAGAAATTACAAGAAACACTGGACATGGAAAAGAAAATTCTAAGACCACAAAATAAATTTGAGGACAAGAAAAAAGATTTGACAAGATGGATTGCAGAGCTGTTGGGAGTACCACAAGAAATGGGGAGACAAGAGATGATGAAAGAAATCTTCAATGAATATGAAGGGGGAAAATCTCTATACAAAGACATGATGTTTGATTCACTTCTTATATTTACAACATCTGTAAGATTATGGAAAGACTCTTTGATTCAATGGAATAGATTAATTGGGAAAGATGTTTGACAAAAGGAGAGAATTAAGGAATTAGATGATGGGGCATATCAGGGAATACTTAAAAATTAAACATTTGTTTGAATATGGTTGAAGAAATAGAAAGATTTTAGTTTAAGAGGGATGAATACACCAAGTAAGATAGTATTTTTTCTTTTTTTTCTTTTTCTCTTTTTTTAGTTTGTTGTTTGATATGGGGAAATATAAAAATGTTTGGGATAGTTAATATAAAGGAAATGTTTTAGATATTTAAATGTAATTGATCTTAAGAAAATGTTAATGGATAACTAAAAATGTTTTGAATAGAGTTAAAAGATTAGATGATTGGATTTATTAAATGGAACATCTGAAGATTAAACACAGGTTTAATTATGGGTAAAAAGAACAGAAAAAAATGGAAATAAATGTATAGTATAAGAGGGATATGTATTTTAAGTAGTATATTATTTTATTTTTTTTCTTCCTTTTTTCTCTTTTTTCTTCTCTTTTCTTTCTTTTTCTTTTTCTTTGGTGTCTTTTTTCATTTACTTTTTAAGATATGAAAATAGATTTAAATGTAATTTACCTTGAGAAAATTTTAGCCGGTAAGAATGTTTTGAACATTGTAGGAAAAACAAAATATTGAACCAAGCTTCTGATTTAGGCAAGAACCAGCATTTTGAGTTGACTCTAGAAACACAGTATTGGATTAGAATATATATAGAATCCTAATATTGGGTTAATCTGCTCAGAACATCCAGCTAGTTGTTGGTGCTAACTTAGCAGCAGTTTAAACTTCTAGAAGTTTTTCAAAGATAGGTTATGTAGCATTTTCAATAGCAATCTATTTTGGTATTAGGCTTGTTTATAATAATAATTATTATAATGCACGCTTGCATTTTGTGTGCAACTTAGCAGCTGCTAGACTGACTTGTAAAGTTATGGCAGAAAGTTATAAAAATAAAATTGTTCATGTATTGATATATCCAAACACATATATTCCAAAATATATACTTTATAGGCCATTGAATTATAGATTAATGAAGCTACATCTGCATGTTGTATAGAGACTACCATAATGTATCTATTCTAAAACACAATATAGGCTAAAGTATAATCTTACCTGGTCTTAGAATTCCCTTTGCTTTACTATGAGCATTTGTAATTTTTTAAAAAATAGAGCATTCATTTATAAACTGGATTAAAATGTTTTCTTCACTTTTTACATTTTTTTTATTTTTCTATAATACACTCTGAGATAGGTCCTCTTGAATATGTTTCCAAATGCTACAGAAATATATAAACAAATTTATTTGAGAAATTTATTGAAATACTGTGTTTAGGTTGCTATGATTTTACTGAACCCCAAAAGTATAGAAATATAATGGCAGTAAAATTGTATTTGCTTTCTTTTACTTCAAGCCTGTTTTACTTATAAGAGAAATGTTAGCATCAGTAAAATTTAGACCTTCCATTAATTGTTATAGCAATAAGTGTGGTTCTATTACTGATAACCGTAAAAAGATTTGTAAACTATTTGGTATTTTAGTTAACAGGCTGCTCTTAAGAACACTTTAATTTGGTTGTGCTACATTAATGCTTGCACTCATGTACAAAAACATTTTTCTTCCACAGAGACTCACAGCTAGTGCAAAATCCAGACAGCGAAGCAGGCTTTCTATAATGTCTCAGCACCTGTGCACTGTTCATAAAGGTTTTACAATTCCAGGTCAAGCTTTTGTTCCAAGGCCAGAGGTTAGTCTGTTCATTCTTTTTGCATTAAAATCAGTGTTTGAAGCTTCATTCAGCTATTTCACAAAGCCGTTAGCATGCAGACTCAGACATATTCTAATTTCACAGAGTATGAAGGTTGTTGGATTAGCTCCAAAAATACTGAAAAATAAATTTAGTAATAATTTATAATTGGGGGATATAAATTTTCAGTGAAGATGAAGTGAGAAAGATTTAAAGGCAGCGTTCGAAAGGAAGGCAAATCAACAAAAGAGAAAGAGTGATAGATGAGAAAATGTTCAGATAAATTCCAAGTACCCCAAAGATGTGTCAGAATTCTTCAGAAGTCTTAAGTAGTGGGAAGCCCTGAAGGGCTACCCCAAAGGAGCATCAAACTCTTAGTTAAATTATTTGTACAATCTGTAGGAAATCACACATTCGTGGCAACAATAAATGTTGACATACCTCTGGGAAATCGCTATTTTGGTTCGGTGTGACACTTTGTGGAGACAAGATTTCCTTAGAGGTGGCTGTGTCCTGATTTTGAGAATAACAACTCAAGTAAAATGCTATTCCAAAAAGAAATGTTTTCTGAGGTTTTCCTGAACCAGTTCCAAAACCCAGCCCTATTCTATTCCTTCTAATATCCAACATAAGAGATAGTGATTATTTGTCTGTAATGTTACATATGTCTCCTGTTTATTGCTGCCATATTGTGGTTTAGAAATTGCTGATGATAATTGTTTTCCTCTTTTGTATAAGCCATACGTTGTTTATGCCATGGTTTAATTAATAAATGCATACTATGGTGGCTAGGTTTTCACCTCACATTAAGGCAGAATGAAATAAAACATATCATATATACCCTCCCAGAACTTGGAGCTCCCCTTAATGAGCATTCAGAAGCTACAGCTAGTATAAAATGCAGTGGACTGGGCAGTCCAGTATCTTCAGATGAATCCACTGGTTTGGTGGCTGCATTGGGTGCTAGACAGTTTCCAAGTATGATTCTTGCTGCTAATTGTCACTGTTAAGGCCCAATGTAATTCAAGACTTGGTTATCTGAAGGACTGCCCATCCAACTAGATCAAATAAGGTTAACTCCTTCCAGGTCCTACCTTTGTGAAATGGGCATCTGATGGGTCCTCCAAAGTGAGTGTTTTCGGTACTTACTCCTATTCTATGGAACTCCCTCCTTTGTCCAGCATTGTTTTCCTTCTTGATTTTAGGAAAGGTGTAAAGGCTTACCTATTCTTCTTTGCATAGGAGGACAGTGTGCTGTGATTGGAGGTGGGATTTTCAGACACATAACTTAAATATCTCCTAATTTCATTTTTTTCTATTTTGTTATTCTTTCTATTTATCTGTCTGCCTATGTAATCTTGAAGAAATATTTTATGTTGAGATTGTTAACCTCCTAAAACTTTTGGGAATGCATGGCATATAAATAAATAGCCTTGAAAGTGGCTAGCACTTCAAAAATATATAGTACAAAAGCACTGTATACTTTTGGAATAAATTGGGCAGATATTGGAGTTGTCAATTTCCTTGGTAACAATATGGAAATGGCCTGTCATTGCCTTACTTCAGGATGTTTTTTCAACCTTCTGCAACTAATTTCCAAAAATGTTTCCCAAGTTTCCCAATATTAACAAGGTCTGGACCTACTATAATGTTTAGATCAAGATTGGCTAAGTACTGTAATCTTGTTGCTCAGTAGAGAGTTAGAATAGCAGATGGCATTGAGCTGTATGGTGGGATGGCCAAAGTCAGATTCATTTTCAAACACTACTAAACCGTATGTGGGACCTTAGACAGATGACTACATTTCAGCTTAGCTTGTGTCACAAGATTGTTAAAGGGTTAATGGTTACATAATAATGCATCCTTTAATATTACATGACTTATCCTGATTAGAAGATGAGTTGGGAGTTATTTTCAGAGTAACTATTGCCCTTTCTCTGTCCTTGATATACATGTGTTAGTAGAAACTTTGCATAATTATTGGAAAACAAACCTGAAGGGATTCTGGGACCTACTGATGTCTTGACAGTGTCATTCATCATTGGTGATGTTGACTAGTCTGGTGAGAAATTCAACAATTCAACAGTATCTGGAGCAGTGGTTCTCAACCTTTTTAATGCCGCGACCCCAACCGGTTGTAAGTCGAGGACTAAACCGGTCGTAAGTCGAGGACTAAACCGGTCGTAAGTCGAGGACTACCCAACCGATCGTAAGTCGAGGACTTTCCCTGCCCGGGAGCGCCGCACATGCGTAGTTCCGCCCCCTGCGCCGGCCGAGGCATAGCTGGCAAGCGGCAGAGACGGAGCAGGCCGACCACCAGCTGGCCCAGCCCAAGGGAGGTAAGGCACCCGCCGGAAAAGGGGAAAAAAATGGCGGACTAAAAAAATGGTGGACAGCCTTGCTTGGCGACCCCCGTGAAATGGTCGATCGACCCCAAATGGGGTCCCGACCCACAGGTTGAGAACCACTGATCTGGAGGATCACAGATTCCTGATCCTATATTTGAATGTCTCCTGTAAGAAACATTCTGGCTTTCATGTGTTCCTGGCCAGTGATTGATTGTTAATTTTCATCTGTAAGGCAGGAGAAAAGGGAATAGACTAGGCCTGAAATTAATTGTCTTGATTTATTCATTGATGCTCTTCATTTGGGTTGGCAGTAGGACACCAACTTTTGCAAATAGATTTTCTTTTGGAGATTACAGTGCTAGTGTCAAACCCACCTTATGAGTACTGTTATAAAATCCCCCTGTTAATTTGTTCTGTTTTTATTGCTCTTTCTGTGTTAAATTGGTGGTGGTAATATACAGTATATCTGCAGAGAGAGTACTCTTTTTTCTTAAGAACTGTTACTCTTCTCTATTTCTATGCAAGCAGTATTTCTTTTGTTTTGATGTTGCTGGTGCATTTTTTTCTTGGAATTTGTCTGACTTTAACAGAATACTTTTAACTCTTTTGTCAGAGAATTAGATTGCATGGTATTATGCCAATGCAAGCTTGCCAGCTGTGTTAAAAATATTTGAACTGGGTTCTTAATTTAATATGTTTTTTTTCCAAACATGATTAATGGTCTTTCCAGAAATGAAATGGCTGGCACACAAAATATAACTAGATTATTAATCTATATTTGTTAAGGTGCTAGCTATGAATTCCTATTTTCTCAAAAGCAGCATCTTCATTTTTGAGCTGTTTACACTCATTTTCATAAGATAATGATTTCCATATAGAAGAAAATGGTGATATTCATTGGCTATCATGTGCTGTAGTGGGAATGCACAGATATTGAGAATCAAGATAGTTTTTTGTGGGTACTTTTACAAAATGGCTATCATGGGGCCTTTTTTTTAAACAGTTGCTATAGTGAAACACTTATTTTCAACATGATGAACTGATGAAGTTGCTCCCAGGTTGCTCATCACTTTTAGCTTCCACAATGTCCTCTGCCAGTCTACTCAAAGTTATTTGGATCTTATATCATGAGAATAATAACATCTTGATATTAACTGTTGAATTGCAGTTATATTTCTGCTATAAAGTTTCTCCTAATTTGGGGCTGCTTCTCTTCACAGTTGGGGTTTTGCTTTTGTTTTAACGTACTTAATTAAGATGACTTCTGCATATGCCTCAGAATTGGCACAAGCAGATGTTTGTGATGAAAATGAATCAGCATTTATATACTTATCTTAAAAATGCCCCTTTAGGAAGAAATATTATATGTATATATTTTTTAATAAAATATAATAACGTTTTGCAAACTGAAGTGCTACACTAGCCAAAAGTAGGTTGTATATTTTCAGTTTGTGTTTTACAGTTTTTACAAAGTTGTACAAAGTAATCAGAATCCTTGTGCAGATTTCACAGATAGTGGCAAAACTCACTGTGGCTCCCTAGCAGCACTGAGAGGTTTACTGCCTCTATTATTAGAGATAATGGGTAATCCCATGGCTACTAATAATTAATAATCTTACTGTTCCTGCAATTGTTGAGTCTTTTTTTTAAAGAACAGCTTACCCACTACATCTTTTGGTAGTACTCTTTAAAATTTAACAGTGTGTTTCATGTATCCCAAAACTTTACCCCAGCCCTCTTTTCAGCTTTGCTATATAACTCAGGGTTCTGAGAAAAAAACCCAATATCTTATAGATTTGACAATTAATAAATATATGGATTAAATGAGGGACTGAAGCAACTTGAGGGAGGAGAGATAATAAGATTGTAATTATCTATTGAAAAGAAGGTCTGAAGTCACTTATAATTTTACTAACTTTAATTCAGATTTTATTTTTTGCACTTTTTTGATTTATGTTTTATTCTATGGGAAATTTTCTTAATTTAAAAAACAAACCATGATTCTGGTTTTTTTATAGGGGAAAAGTACACCTCATTTTTGTCATATTATGTATAATTTTAGAAGCCTCTACATATCCTTTTATTTTTCTAACTAAAAATGCATGCTATAATTCTCCTGTAATAAACAAAAGACTAATCTTTTGGTGAAGTTATTTAACATTGCTGACACTAGAAAATATGTGTTATAGAAATCTACAGGTAGCTCAGATTATATTTCAAGCTATTGATCCAAACTTTGCTCTTTATATTGTGCTATATTGCCAAACATGTTCAAATTTTATCTCTCTTGAATGGAGATGAGTGGTTATTTTGTGACCGATCATGATTTTTTGCAGATGGACACAAGAAAAAGATTTAAAGAAGCAAGACTAATCAAGTGTCTCATGCTGGCAAAATAATTATAAAACATTTGACTATTGCCTGCTAAATCTTTGAATGGCAAATAGCCAAAATCTTTGGAATCTGATTGAAGATTGCTTTGTAAATAGTTTGCATAAAGTATAGATAATAGCTAGATGACATACAGCTTTAAATCCTGCTGAAGTAGTCACTAGTTACTGACAACTGAAACAGTTTACTTAATTATGTTTAGTTGTATGTTATTTAAGACACGTAGAAATCTAGCTTGAAAAAAGGAGAGTTTTTAAAAATATCCTATAAATAGAAATAGGTAGGTCTTTTAGTCCTGTTGTGTTTGACTTAGTGGCAAAATATTAAGTAGACATTTTCCACAGAAAGTGGAATGGGTGCAGGTTATTGTGGGGCATGGAATCTCTGAAGTCTAGAGGGGCAGCTGATCCTCAGAAACATTGGGATAACTGTTATTCTTTCAAAGAAACCTGGAGAGATACCATTTATCATAGTCGTTGAAAACTGACATTGAGAAATGCAGCAAACATTTAAAAACAAAACACAGAAATCCACAGCAAGGCAGAATCAGTTCAGCTGGTGCCATTGTTAAAATAAGACACTTGGTGATACTAAACAAGGCATGTGACAAATACGAACTAACTCTTGTAACTAATTTATATTATATTTACACCCCACCACCCATTCTCAGTATAATCCAGTTGCAAAGAAGTTTCAGTAATAAATGGTTGGTTAGTTTTTAAATTCTTGGCATCTTTTTCTTTTTTTTAAAATAAATAAGAAACACCTCACCCAATGTCATTATAAGGCTTGCATCAATCGTATTGTTATAAAAGCAAGACCATATAAACAACCTTGATAGACAGGTCCACCACTGTATTTACACATAGTCCTTCAGGCTGTAGTCTGTGTCCACTTGCCGGGCAGCTAGGTGCAGGTTCTGCTGCTTGTTAGGATAAATCCCTGGTCTCTGCTGTTTCTTAAAACAGGAAGTGCCAAAGATGGTACCTGCAGCAAGCAGAAGTCCAGCCGAAATAAATCCAACGTAAACTGCTCCTCCTGGCTCATGCTTACTGCTTTCTGGAATAGTTGGGTCCAGAAATTTGGAAATAATCTCTTTCGTGTACCAGGCTGTTGGTATCAAGCCAGATATTCCTGCCAAAATAAAGAAGACTCCTCCGGCAACTGACGTGTGGTTTTTGGTCTCTCTGTCCCCTCCCAGGAGGGTGCACTTCATCCCCACTGTGGCGATGCAGATCCCAAAACTGGAGAGAATGCAGGACAGAATCATGGTGGTCCTTGCTGCCTGGATGTAAACAGGGAGAGAGAGGATTGAATATTTCAGTGTGCAGCTGAACATCCCGGTGCTGTACCATGTGCAGTCCATCCAGAGCCCTTGCATCTGAGTGATGGCTGTGATTATGTTTGAGCCCGTGTCTGCATTCACCTTCCAGTTGGGCAACAGGGTGGCTGCGATCGCACCAAAAACACCAAACAAGGCTAGGATGAAAGCAAAAAACTGGAGCGCGGCTGATGCCATGATGAGATTTGCCGTCTCCTTTTGTCTGCTTGTTTCTTTTCTGTTGCTGTAAACCTGTGTTACTGTCTGATGGCTCCCCAGCCAAGGCTGTAGTTGTCTGTATGTGATAGGAGGAGGGGAGAGAGTGGCAAGGGCAAAGGCAGGAGAATTGAGCAAACAAGAGTGCTTGCATTTGAAATAACGGCTAACTGAATGACTTGCTAAACGTGACCCTGCAGCAGATGAGAAGGCTACAAAAGGACTGAGCAGATGTACACCGGGCACTTGGAGAGGCGTGATTATAAATGGGTAGTGAGTGAGAGCAACTGAGTACAAGGAGGTGCTGATAATCAGCCACAGTGGCAGAAACTGCAAATGAAATGGTAAGACGTAAAATTGAGATATGGCCTGTGCCAAATAAATCAAGGAAAGATTTGTGCCCTTATTGGCCGGCTTAGAAGCTTCCAATCCATTTTGTAATACAGCATGAGGAAGTTTTTTAAAAAAATATAATTCCAGTCCTATAAGCAGTATAGGTCTTAAATTTCCAATGGATTTGAATTGAAATGTACAGCGATATAACTTCTCAATTCTTGCAATGAAGGCTAGAGTTCAAATAGTCTTTTCCTACTTTCATTCTTTTATATACATATAAATATTAATCACTCATTGTGAACCTGAGCGTTCACAAGGTTGATGCTATAGGTGTCCCAGTAACAGTTTTTAATTAAACACTTATGAACAGCTTTGCTTCTGTAAGTTTTCAAATATTTCCCATTAAATAAAAATTAACAGTTCTATAGTTGTTTCAATTTTATTTCAGTTCAGATATTATGGATTTTGAAGAGTAAGAACTGGAAGTCCTGGCAATGGAAAGGGAATGAATTTATTGTACTTAAGGTTAAGATAGTGTATCAACCATTCCTGTATGATTATTTTTTTTATACTGAACTTATCAATTTAATTAGTTTCACTGCTTTCCGTGTCATAATCTTATATCGTCTTCCTTAACTTATTGTCAGTGACTTATACTGAATGGGTATACTGTGTATTACAGTGTTAAAATTGCTTCTGCAAGAGAGTATATGCCAACATCACACAAATGTACAAAAATATTAAAATCCCATTTTAATAATATTCAGATGCCATAAAATGCAGATATCTAATAATAAGTTTCAGTACTTACTGATAAAGGAAAGGTTTAAAATGCTTTCATGGCAGCAGAAGTTGTAAAAACACAACTTATTTTGAGTGTAAATGTCTCTGTTCCTCATGGAAAATTGCATTGGCTATTTTATTAACCAGAAATAGATCTCTGATGCTCTGTACGCAGCAGTGCTTCCTATTCCTTGTCTTAGTACCATCTACCAGAATATAAAGAGCTACTTTGTTTAATGAATCTGCATTGGAGAAAATACTTTGCTTAACAAAACCAAAAAGGATTATAGAGAAAAGGCATGGAAACCCTTGGTTTTCAGCATATAATGATTTCCAGATCCCAAGCTGAATAATCGGCTTGGAGATTAGAACAAATATTTTAATGGAAAAAAATTGTCCCAATTTTACTTTTAGAAACTGTTTTCGCTACAGCAGGGGTCCCCAACCCCCAGTCCGTGGACCAATACCGAGCCGCGGCATGCCAGCAACTGGCCTGCACAAACAAGCAAAGACCCATCCATGGGATGCAAGCAGCACACAAAACCACATACCCTCCGGTCCACAGAAAAATCTCTCTTCACAGAACCGGTCCCTGATGCCAAAAAAAGGTTGGGGACCTCTGCTCTACAGTATAGAAAATAATAACTTTATAGAATGAGCTTCAACATAAGTGAAAGGCAGAATTAAGATGTTTTATATTGCCAATCAGTTTCAGAACCCCAGAATTGTACAGCAAGATATAAATTCCTCTAAGTAATCATTGTGAGAAATATACGTACGTACGTACATACATACATCTCTATATCTCACATACCTGGTGCTTGTAGCTTGCAATCTTTTCTAGTTGCTTCTGTACAGTACCGTAATTATTTGCCTTACTCTAAAGGTTAAGTGGGAAAAAGCAGTACTTGCAGCTTATATGATAAATACAGAGCATAGCTGTGAAGGTTTTGACAAGTCAACAAGAAAAAGCTCTAAAGCGAAGAAATGTCAAGGGAAATCTGCTAATTATGCAATATGATAAATAGGAGCTTCTCTTATTGTCTGGCCTTTTCTGTTTGGGAAAAGGGAAATCACTGATTTGTGATCCAGTGGAGATAGTAAATCAGGTTCTGTCCAGGTGTTTTGGCTTATAAGTATCATCAGCCCCACTAAAAATGATTGAGGAGGGTGCTATTGTTCCAAACATCTGGTGGGCATGTGATTATTTCCCTTTGTAACAAGTGAGCATTGACAGCAACATAGTGGTAACTGGTTTCATTAATCTTCAAGTAATGGGGATTCAAGATTTGCTTTTGCATAAAGTCTCCATACTGTTATTGAAAACTGTACTTTTAAACCTGATTGCCTACAAATTCTGAACAAGCCAAATAGTTGTTGACATTGGCCTGTCTTGGGGTAGATCTTGGGTCAGGTTTATTATTATATAACAGAAGCCATAACATGACTGCTTGGCAGTACTTTTCAAACTCAGAATAACTCTTTTAAGGATGAATTCCTGTCCTTCTCTAAGCAAAAAAATAAGGAGCAGCTCATCCTTGAGATTGTCTTTGCATTGTTATAGCTCAGAGGTTTGATATAATTGGCAAATTGGTAATCCTAAAAGAATTGTCTGGAAGCAGATCTAATTGAACTGGATAGGATTTAACTCATACTTAGTTTTTAATTTAAAAAAAAATATAATTTCATAGAATTGAAGTATTTTGTGTTTTTTAAAAATTAAGATCACTGATCAGAATTCTGCACATTAACAAATTAAACAATTTCTACTTCAAACAAAATAACAAAGGTAAAACTGTAAATCTGTCACTGAGGTGATCAAAATATAATGAGGTTTAGAGCCAGTACAGATAGTTCTTATTTAGCTACTTCAACTGGCAATGGCAGCTTGGTCATTAATCAAAGTAGTTGCTAAGTGAAATTGCAACTGCATATTGTCAGGCCTGCAAAGATTATAGATATGAGGATTGGTCGTACCTTCTTTTTCATTACCATTGTAACTATGAATGGTTGCTAAATGAGGCAGTTGCTAATTGTAGTAAAATATACAGACAGTATAAAAAAGTTTTGCCACATTCAGCAATGACATTCAGTGTCAAAAATCTCAAAGGCATAGCCATGCATAATGTCAGTTAGCCTGGGTATTTCACAAAGTAGACCACAACCTGCTGCTTAGTAAGCTAGAAAAAAGTGGGATAGACAACATCACCACCAGATGGATTTGTAGCTGGCTGACAAATCGTACTCAACAAGTAGTCCTCAATGGTACTACATCCACATGGAAAGAAGTAAGCAGTGGGGTACCACAAGGCTCCGTCTTAGGCCCAGTACTCTTCAATATCTTCATTAATGACTTAGATGAAGGAATAGAAGGGGAACTCATCAAATTTGCAGATGACACTAAACCGGCAGGAATAGCCAACACCCCAGAAGACAAGCTCAGGATCCAAAAAGATCCTGACAAACTTGAACAATGGGCCCTATCCAACAAAATGAATTTAATGTGGAGAAAAGCAAAGTTTTACCTTTAGGCAGGAAAAATCAAAGGTAGAAGTACTTGGCTCAAAAACAGTAACTGTGAGAGGGACCTTGGAGTCCTAATGGACGATCACTTGACTATGAGCCAGCAGTGTGCAGCAGCAGCCAAAAAAACTAATACAATCCTGGGTTTTATAAACAGAGGCATAGAATCAAGATCACGCGAAGTATTAGTACCGCTTTATAAAACCATAGTAAGACCACACCTGGAATACTGCAACCAATTTTGGTCAAAAAAGATATTGAGACTTTGGAAAAACTTCAGAGAAGAGCAACTAAGATGATCAAAGGCCTGGAGACTAAAACATATGAAGAAAGGCTGCAGGACTTGAGTTTGGCTAGTCTAAAGAAAAGAAGAAATAGGGGTGACATGATAGCAGTATTCCAGTACTTGAGGGGCTGCCACAAAGAGGGGTCAAACTATTCTCCAAAGCACCAGAGGGCAGGACAAGAAACAATGGTTGGAAACTGATCAAAGAGAGAAGCAACCTGAAATTAAGGAGAAACTTCCTAACAGTGAGGACAATTAACCAGTGGAGTAGCTTGCTTTCAGAAATCGTGGGTGTTCCATCATTGGAGGTTTTTAAGAAGAGACTGGACAGCTACTTGTCTGAAATGGTATAGGTTCTCCTGCTTGAGCAGGGGGCTGGACTAGAAGACCTCCAAGGTCCCTTCCAGCTCTATTCTATTCAAACCTAATGGGGAGTTATAAAATGGGTCCATGAATCCTTATAAAAGGTGCAATAAATCAACACATGGACTCTAGATTCAGTCAGTCTTTCAGCATAAGGGCACAATCTTAGCTGCTGGAAGGACATTAAAACGTGTTAAAATTAGTACTTTTCAAAGTTTGAGCATAATTATTTTATTTAAATATCTTGTCATCTAAGAAAGAAGCTTGACTATTCAAAAATATATTCCTGAGTAGGACAAGTTGATCCAATTGATCTTCTAAATCTTGCAGATTGAGAGTAGTTATCACTTAGTCATATCCCATGATCAAAATAACTTCTTTCAAGAACCAGTGTTGCAAGAATGTTCTTTTCCATGTTGATTCATAATTGTTTATCATAATCACGAGAACTTACAGCTTCTGGGAGAAACAATTAAGTTTACCCAGTGGACTATAATACAGATCTGTACAGCCATCTTCACTTTAATCAGATCAGCCTTCCGCTCCGGTACCACATTAGATATTTAACTTTGAATAAATATTCCTAGGACTTAAATATTTGGCGTTACAGTATTGAGATGGCTTGCTCTTCTATCTCTGATCCCCCTTTGCCATTCACCATGTCCCTGAGAAGGAATTGTGAATGTCAAAATTTCCCAGTTCCACAAGGAGCCTGGTAAAAAGTTGAGAGGAAAAACTACGTAGCACATTTTCTCATTGTCTCCGATTTCAGAGGTAGATATCTGAAAAAAGCCAACACCAAGTAACAATATGGGGAGGATTAAAACTGGCGAATTAAAATCTCTACTTGATGCTAAAATTCCACTTTACTCATAAGACAATCACCCTGGGGAAAGCTCTCCATATCTTGGGTTCTATATTCCTGTAGTAAATTGTAAATTCATCTTCTGCCAGCTGTAATAACCATAATATTTAACCCAAAATCAGACTTAAAGATGAAAAATGTTTTAGTTTCTGTTTAGCTTCATTAAACTTTAATATATAATGAAACTAGGAACTAATATAAGTTTAAACAGTGCTTAAAGCTAAAGGTAAGAGTATAATGGTTTTGATAATTGACTTATATATTATTCTTTCTCTGTGTATTATTATGAAAGAAACGATTCCTGCCACAGGAAGTTATTAATTTTAAACTATCAGTCCTAAGGGAGATGATAAAAAGGAGAAGCTGAGGAGCAGAAGCCAATGGCGGCTTCCATTAGCAAACCCAAAGTGGAAGTGATACAGCCCCCCCCCCCCTTTTTAATCCTATGCTGCACCTCCGAAATGTGGTTTAGAAGCGTGGAATGTTCCAGAACATTTCTGGGAAATACGGATTCTTCAGGGGGAAGGCAATAGAAAGCCCAACTGTTTAAATGGGCTTCTACTTGGAAAGGGTTGGATCCATCTTACAGATTTGTATTTCCTTCAGGGTGGGGATTACAACAATATAGAGGGATCAGTTTCATGTAAAAACTGGGGGGGGGGAGAGGTTTAAAATGAAGTAACAAAGCCGGTAGTGGGTCTGTAGGAACATAGGACTTGGGAAACACTGAAGAATTTGAAGTGGTTAATGCTATAGAGCTATCATATTATTCTTTCAGTTTTCTTTATAAAAAGAACATGAACATGTGTGTGTACAATTTTTTATCTAGAAAACCAAGTACATACGCACATACACTCACAGTTTTTGTCATTTTTTGGTTTTGGTTTTGCTGATAACTCAGTGCAACTTGGATAATTTTCTGTAGATAATTGCCTACAAGTTTGAATATTATGCTGCCCTCTTAAATTTCACTGTTTATTTCAAAAGAATTTTTAAGTCCTTAAACTTGTATTTAAAACTTCTTTTAACTAGGAGTTGAAGGAAATTCACCCAGTGCCGTCAAACTAATAGCTGAAAAGCAGTTAACAATTAATTTCCAAAAGTGATTGGTATGTGATCCCAGCGCCTGTTTGAAGGCACCATGGTTTGAGCAAAAAGGTGGCTATTCCTTCCTCTCCCAGAGCTCTGAGCCTACTGGAGCCCACTATCTTGCAATCTTCTTGCAAGGAGCAGCTGTCTGGAGCACCTACGAGCAATGTCATGTCCTCTCCTCATGTCCTCTCCTTATCTGGAGAAGAATTACAGAGAGCCGGTCTACTTACCTGGTGGTCATTCTGCTGCAGTCGTCTGCCGTGATTGATTCCTTTTACAGACCTACCTTCAGTTTGCCATTTCTTCTTTGAAAGTCCCTTTTTAAGGTTGTTTTTTTGTAACACATTGCAAAATTCAGACTTTTTTTTTTTTAACTTGCATATTACAGTCCCTAAGAAAATTTCAGGATTTTGTTTGCATTAATTTTTAAAACAGGTGACAGAAGGGTACAAGATTTTTTTTCTCAGTTAGGTGAACCTGATTTTGTTTGCAGTAAACATTTATTCTCTGCTAAAACTATTTGCAAAATAAAATGGTAACGCTACTATGATTATCAAAAATCAGTGTGTTGAAATGGAGCTTGTTAATATGCATAACTAAAAAAATAGGATATAATGTCAGTAATTTTAAAGCTACCAATTACAAATGAACAGTAATTTCCTATATTGGTTTCCATAGTAACATTGCAGCTTTCTGAGCGTTCAGACCCTGTAATGGAGTAAACAGTAAGATGTGTTCTACAGGGTGAAAAAAGATGCAGGTCTTATTTGAGGATGTAGTACTTTATTTCAGCCTATTTTTATTTTCATGTAAATGTGCAGTATGCCTATTTTCCAGGGGGGGGGAATCCACTAATTTATAATTCTATTCATAATTCTGCTCCCAGGAGGACCATTTTCAGTCATGCAGAAGAAAATTGAATGAGAAACAGAATTCCCTTTTCCTGTAATACAGAGAAATACTTTTAGTTCTAGAAGAGTTTACTGTATAATAGGGCTACAAGATCTCGGCACAAAAATCTATAAACTTTAGATGGCAGCAAAGGGATACATCAAACTATATAATCTAGAGGTTAGTTTGTCTTTTGCATTCCAGATCCAGAAATTGCAATTTACAAGAATTGATGGCAAAAGTTATTTCATTTTAACAGTATTTTTATGTCTGTTTCTCTTTATCTGTTCCTATTTCTCTGAAAGCATATTTCAGGAGGTCCACATTGTGAACTTGGAAGCTGCAGATTTATTGGTCAATAGAATTGCAACTCCTTTAATTGGATTGTCAGTTTTAAATGACATTTATGTATATACATTTATAATAAATATATCTCCTTACTGCTATAAATATAATAATAATAATAATAATATCAATATATATTAATCTCAGGTAGATGTGACACTTGTCCATTTTACACCACTAGTGGAACCCAAAATAAAGCAGCCATTTAAACTGGTGGAAAAAGTTGTTCGAAATATTTTCCAATACAAAAGAAAATACTGTCATCACGGTGCAAGGTAAGAAAATAAGTATAAAGATTTGTTTTCAAGAACTGCAGTGGGGGGTGGGGGCGGCTCACATTTGCATATGTGATTCCTTCAAGGAATTTTCTCGTTTGTATGGCACTATTTTATTTGTCTTTATTGCTCTAAGCCAGACGTGTCCAACACAAAGCCCGGGGGCCAGATGCGGCCCGCAACGTGGTTTCATGTGGCCCGCGAAGCCATCCTGGAAACAGTGAGGGAATGCCCCCCGCTGCCTTGGCCCTGGCCGCCTGGGAGCCAATGTACAATTTTGTGGTGGCCATCTATGCTGAAACGCATTCAATTTTAGTTCCACAAAGCTGTCAGGAAACAGCAAGGGACCGGCCCCTGCCGCGTTGGCCCCGTCCCCTGGATGCATGCTGGGGAGGTGTCACCCTTTGTGAGGAATGAAGAAATGCACCATCGCCTGGAAGTGGCCAGCAAATGGCCCTCGCCTACTTCACATATCTGGCTTGATGGGCTCTGGGGGAGGGGTTTCGGCAGGCTCTTTCAGTGGACCATGCCTTGGCGCTTGTCCTGGTTCCACCCCCTTCTGCCAGAGACCCTCAGATCTGTCCCGGCCCCCATAAGCACCCTTGACACGAACGATGTAGAGCTGGCCATGCCCACCCAGTAGGCCACACCCACCCAGTAGGCCGTGCCCACCCTGGCCACACCTACCCGGCCCCCGAGGACAACCGCAATGCTGATGCAGCCCTCAATGAAATTGAGTTTGACACCCCTGCTCTAAGCCTTGAACACAGTTGTAATACATTTACTTGGTGGATTTTTAACAGTATAGGTAGCCCTTGACTTGCAACAGTTTGTTTTGTGAACGTGCAGTGTTACAATGACACTGAAAAAAGTGACTTATTCTTCACACTTAATGACTGTTGAAGCATCCCCATGGTCACATGATCAAAATTCAGGCACTTGGCAATGACATGTATTTATGATGGTTACAATGTCCTGAGCTTTTGCGACCTTCTGACAAGCAAAGTCAGTGAGGAAGCCAGATTCACTTAACATCTGTGTTATTAAGTTTGAACAAGTGCAGTGATTCACTTAACAGCTGTGGTCATAAATAGGGGCAAAACTAACTTAACAGCTATCTAGTTTAGCAACAGCAATTTTGGCTTCAACTGTGGTCGTAAGTCAAGGACTACCTGTATATTGACTGAATGGAGATAGTGAGGAATTACCAGCTATGTTCTGGTATACTTGAAAGATGCTGAAAAATATTGTTGCAATGCAAACATTTATGACTAAATTAAATCTAAATGTTACTGTCTACTTTGTACATAATCATAGAAAATGTTACAAAAAAATTAAGGGCTTATGGTCTTACTTATATTGCCTTAGTTCCTTTTCAATGAGGGCCATGTCTTGGCAACATTCTGGTACATAAAATCTGATATGACGTGTAAAAAGGTGTCCTATCTTTTCCGTACGTATTGAGAACTCATGTACAATCCTCAGCAAACCATGGTAAAAACAAAGTAAAAAAACCTCTTACCTTATTAGAGGCAAGGGAGCCAATGATATAACAGAGTGAGGTTTGTGACCAAAATAAGTTTCCTTCTCTGAAATAGTTGCTTCTTAGTTCCTTATAGTCAAGATGGAATCTGTTTTTTGTTAAATCAGAAATTTGATATTATTTATTATTATTTAGCCTATGGCATATGGAGTTATAATATGTATGAACACTGCCTAGTTTAAAAAAGCACAATACAATATGAATGTTAAAAAGCTCTATATTCAGATTCCAATGTCTAGACAATCTAACCTAGAAATTTGATAAATTTGATGAAAGGCAGGGCAGAGCAGATTGTTGGTGGCATCTGCTTCCTAAAACATAGCTTATTTCTCTATCTCAGTTGTGTGCGAGTTTAATTGAACATTTGGGCGCAAGGGCACCTGTTCTTTTCACCCTTTTTCAGGCTGTCACTTTTTTGCAGTAATCTAGTGAAAGGCATGCAGTGTGCTTCTGTCTTCAGAGTACCATTGCATTAATGTTAAGTCTTGCTATTAGTCATAGCAAAAGCATTCCCAGAATCCAATTGTTTTATCAGAATGACAAAGCATCTACCTTTAGGTAGATGAGATCAGAATACATATGCAAAGGCTTATGTTGCAGTGCTCATTTTATCATTTTCTCCTATGCCGCCTCTTCTGCAGATGCCCATGATTCATAATGTAGCTATATAGAAGATAGTATTATTTGAACTGAGAAATCTGAAATAAAAATACTGGATGTTCCTTATTGTTTACCAATACTGTTTTCTTTCAGGATTTTGTTTCCAGAAGCTGACCGCCTTGAAAAAACAGAACAGTTGCTCATGGAGGCAGATGTTGACCCAACTCTATATCCACCTCAACTGTCCATGTTTCAGTTTAAAAACCTTTGTAATGTCTACAGGAAAATGTGTGATGAAGATCCAGGTCTTTTAGCATATAACTACAGAGAAGAACTGAAAAAGAAAAAGACAGCCAACTTTAAACGGACTGAGAAAGATTACTATTTTCTTTCCTAGAATTAGGCAACCACAAAGCCTAACAGTTTTTTGGATTGGACTGAAATAATTTGACTTTGAATATATTCAATTTTAACCAAAATTGTATGTGAAATTTACAAATGAGAATAAGGATCATTTTTCTTAAAACTCAAGTGATACCATTTTATCTTCTCAAGGCCAAATGTAAAATAACTGAAAAGTAACCCCCCCAAAAACACCCACCAAGAACAAAACACGGACAAATCTACTTATTTCAATTAACATTTTACTGTACAAGCTTATAGAGAAAATAAAAATACCATAAGATTACAGTACGCTTTTTATATGTACAAACATATATAAAAATCAAATATAAACAACCATTTACATTTTAGTACAATGTACAGAGGACTTTATTACTCTGTATTGAAATAACTTAATTTGACTTTAAATAAAGCAAAAACTAACATGCTCTTAAATGCTCAATGAAAGCTAACTGGACTCAGGTCAAAAAATGAACATCTCACCTCCCCGTGTTTTCAAAAATGTTTAAATGTTACCTAATACTGAAAGGGGAAAAGATTAGTTTACAGAATTTGCAAATTCAAGGTAAACTTTTTTGTTTTGGAATAAATTAAAATAACTTAAGCCTTTACAACTAACCTTTATGGAAAAACCCAGTAGTGCATTAAACTGAAGAGTAAGTAGTTTTATCAAGTTACAAATCAAACAGCTAGGACTTGTCTCCTGCTTCATAAAAACAATCCTCGTTAACCACTGATGTCAAACTTTGCACACTAAATTCCCTTTCTAAAATTGAATTCAGGTCAAAACCCGGAGAATCAGGCTGATTGTCAAGCGACAAATGCTGTTCTTGCATTGCCCGCAATGTCCCTTTGTCACGTCTTGTGCTGTTCACTTTTCGTTTAATAGGGCAAAAGTGAGCACGAACTAGTTTAGGCTGTTCTTCTGCTCTCTGTCCACCTCTGTTCTCTAACTCAGGAGGATAAGCAGTCTCCACATCATCGTTCTGAATCACAGAAATCTGCAACCGCTGGAACTGGATTTCTATGTCTTTTGTGGTGTTGCTTTTTTTTAGAAGTTGCTGGAAATTATCTTCCTCGTCACTCAGAATATCAGATTCCTTTACAGGACTACTTGAAAAATCGGATGTGCAGCTCTGCAAACCCTTCACGGGAGATGAGTTTTTAGATTCCAGGATACTGTCAGTAGTGTGGCAGCTGCTACTTGGTGTACTGCTGCTCAAACTGCATTCATCAGAATCTGCCTCATTTCCTTTTCTTGTACTGCTGTTCCATTCATTACTGGGAGAATTCTTCAGTAATTTCAGTGATCTGGAAGAAGCTGCCAATGTAAAAATACATCCATCAAGTTTCTGTACTCAACAACTGTGGTAACTAACCATTTAAACATTATGATTGATGCAATTAAGTGCTAGAGGAGAGAGAGGGAGGGAAGGAGAGAGAGACAGAGACTTCAGAAAATAAACTGAGAATCTGGACAGCAGAGGGCAGGCAACCTTTCAAGACTAGCATATTTGGCATAAGGAAAACACGGTCGCCTACTGATATTTGGGTATTTTGTGAGAACAAATACAGTTGCTCTTTCCCCTTCTCCTAGGCTCCCTATGATGCTTTCCACCACCTTACTCTTGGCTTTTTCTAGTTAGATGAGCTCTTTTCCAGAATAGATCCCATATTATAACTCCCTAGCATTGTTATTGCAGACTCTATAGAAGGGTCCTAGGGAAGTGTTTTGCTTTGTAGCATGATGTAGTTTTCCACTTATTGCTTTTCAGTTAAAATAATAGAAAAAAAAAATCAAGTCAAGTGAGGTGAGGTGAGAGGCATAGCCTGGAAAGTACCTAGACAGCATCCATGGGCACTATGTTGTTTCTGCCGCCTTAACAGGCTTACTGTTGCTGAAATATCTCAACTCTAGTCTTTGAAGAAAAGCATAAAATTTAATGGAACTCCAGAAATCATCAGAGGTTTCCTAGTCATATCTAGTTATGTGGTTGTTAAAAGAGCAATTTGAGCCAGGCAGTGCATAGTCAAAGCGAACAGGTAATGGGATGGTTTTAATGTTTTTTTAAAACCACAAAATCCATCCCTCACTTTTAATTTTTATCTTTTCAGCTAGAATATTTGCCCCATTATAGGAAGTCTTCACAGGTCACAATTGGGAGCGGCAATTCCATTGCTAAGCTATGCAGATAAAGTGACATGTTACATAACTGCACTTGCTTACAATATCAATTCTGGCTGTGGTCATCAAGCGAATCGCTTTGGATTGTTAAGCACAACATCACATGACTGACTTGCTACTTCCTAGGGACTTCCCCATTGACTTTGCCTGTCAGAATCTGGATATGAAGGTCACAAATGGTGATCACACGGTCATGGTAAGCTACAACCATTGTAAATGCATGCTGGTTGCCAGCCTCTCAAACTGCAATCAGTCATGTGACCTCAGGGATGTGATGATGGCCACAACTCTGAAAACAGGTCGTTAAGTGTTTTTCAGCACCTTAATTTTAAACAGTTGCTCTGAACAAGCGGTTGGTAAATAAGGATTGTCTATATACATTTGTTGACATCTTCCCATTGTTACGGATAGAGTAGTTATAAAGGAGTATTGAACTTGCATAATTGGTTCAAACTCAACTAATGTAATCTGTAAAGATTTCAGCTGGCTTGTAAATATTTCTTCCTTAAATTATTTCAAGGTGGCAAGCACACATTTATTATACTAGGTTAAAAATTGTTTCCTGTTAATTAGTTTGAACCCAATGGCACATTTGTAATGTTAAGAATACATTATGGCCAATTTCCCACAACAGCTGCCATAGTAAGTATGGCAAGGAAAAAAATATCACCCCACTGAATTCTAAATAAGTATTTTGGTAGGCAATCTATGGGGTGGACAGATCTTGTTTTGCTTCTCCAATACTTTCAGTGGAATACAACTAACATCTCCTGTTGAAGCATAATTTATCATGATTAATATTATTGCCATCGATTAATACATAAAAATGTTGGCATACATATTAAGAAAATATTTTCTTACCTAATTTTGCTGAAACAGGAATTCGATTCTTATGCAGTATTAGGCGATTTTTATATGCTTTCTCAAAGGGCAAGTCACATTTTATTTGACGCCTGAAGTTTTCTCTTAGAATTGAACGAATCACTTTGACTATGTTGGTCTTGCTTTCACAGTCACTATAGTTGTGGGAAAAAAACAGTAAGTCAATGCAAAACATTAAGTTACTGCTAAGATTAGCTATCAAGGCCTGGTTCTCTTTATACTGTATATAATGATTCTTTTCTTGCCCAAAGCAACATTTCTGTTCTAGGAAACAAAACTAGACATTGGGCCAGCTGCCCCAGGTTAGCCTTTTGCATATCCCCCCAAATTAGCACTTCTGTTTGGTTCACTTTTGAGAACTCTCTGAATAGCGTCATAAGAATCTTTCATCTGACTTTGATCAAACAGGATAGATGTATATGGGACTCTTACATGAATAAATAGCATAGTATTTACACAGATTAATTTATTAAAATTAATTTATATTATTTAAAGAGGAGAAGAAAGTAGAAATAATCCACTTAGAAATTAGAAATCAAGTTTTGGTTCTACCTGCTGCACAACTGGAAGGTTGTTTCAGGTCTTCCTTCTAATTCTGACTTTGTATGAATCAGTTCCCAAATACTGCTGTTTTCTGTTCCTGTGGGTAGAAAAAAAACTTTCTCACAAACATTTAACGATACCTACAAGTCTCCAGCCAAAGAATTTCACATATGAGAATTTAATTAGGGTTTCAAGTTCATCCAAGAGATCGTGTCAATGGCTTTTTCTTGCAACAAGACTTTTGCCAAAAATATTGTTTTGTTTCATAAATACTTTATCATTGTCTTCCAAAATTCAAAGACAGGATATGGCTTTTCTGCTAAGTGCAGGTAGTCCTGTGTTACAACCATTTGTTCAGCAACCATTCAAAGTTAAGGGGGCATTGAATGAAGAGACTTATGACTAGTCCTCAAAATTGCCAAGCACCGGGATCACGATCACGTGACCAGAGGGGTCCTGGAACAGCCAGAAATTTGAGGATTGTTGATAAGTACCACTTGTTCAGCGTCATCATAATTTAAAACAGTCGCTGAATGAGTAGTGGTTAATGGAGAACTATCTGTATAAGAAGAATTTTGAATTCTTCTTAAGATTAGTTAATTAATTAGTTTCTTAAATTTAGAAGCATGAAACATTTGTGCATGCATGCAGTGAAGCACCGTATTTTGGGGTATTTACCATTTATTCTGTGATTAATTTATAACTGATCAAAGGCAAGAATGAAAAACACACATGCTTTTAGCGTTTCAACAGCTATATTATTTGTTACTAGAAATCATTCATACTTCAAAGCATTGCTTTGACATTATTTTAGGGAGTTCTTTTCACCAATCATTGTTTTATCTACCTGCACTGGAGATTCACACAAACACATTTAGTGGTTGGTCAGAAGAAACAAGGATGGATTGTTATTTAGTTTTAAAGAAAACTTTCCTGTAAAGTAAAGCTGTACTTTTCTTGTCTCCTTTTTGGAACTCTGACCGAGATTCTTTTTAATTCTGCTCACAGGATTCATGTTAATGAAAATTAGAATGTGATGGCTCTCAGCAATCCTTTCCTTTCTCCCTCCGCAGCCCCCCACTGCTGCCTTCCTCCGTGTTTCCAAAAATCACCCAACCCTGTAGGAGGTAGCATGACCATGGGAAATTAGCAGGAAAGAGGAGCAATCAGCAAAGGTTGCCTTTTCTGCTCCATTTGCCATTTCATCACGGACCAGAAGCACCTTACAGTGGAAAAAGCTTTTAGATCAGCAGATGAAGTAAGAATAGGCTTACTACCTAATGTTCAAAAGTATTAAAAGTTCTTTAAACTACAGCGAATTCTTTCAGATTTGGCATTTAAAACTGTATTCCAATGTTATGGTGACCCAGCCTACTTGATACACTGAACTTTTCATCAGTTGCAATATTTATGAAGGAAGCAATGAAAAATTGAACAGAATATATTCATGGTTGACAAACTTTCAAAAGGATAAAAATAGAGACTGTTTAAAAATTATACGTTTGGTAAAATCAAGTCACCTGCTGTATTACCCAGTCGAACCTGAAGAGCAGATAAAGGAATCAGCCAACGAAACTTAAACAAATCCAGATCATTCTGATTGTTACGGACATTACCTGACTTTTAAAAAAAAGTACAAAAAAGAGAGGGCAATTAAAAATATTATCCCCAAAACTCCTTGTTGTTCAATCTAAGAATGTTGCTTTTCACTCTTTATTTTTTTTTAAAATGTGATCAATACTAAACACATTTAAAACATTAAAACAATTTTATACTGTACAGAAAATTTCAAAATCCTAGCTCCTACTTTTTTATGTGTGGTTTCATTTATCCTTGAAAGTGAGCTTTCCATAATATAGAGTGGAAACTTGCCTGATTTGTATTACCCAATTACCAAGAGCACAGCTTATATATGCTTTTGCAAACTGTTTCATGTTCAGCTCGAATAATCATTTTAAATCTGAACGTCTTAGGCTTTTAAAGAGGATTCCTTTATTTTTAGCAAATTATTTCTTCTGATAATTGATGTCTAGAGTATTTATACCCCTAAAATGTGTGCTCTTTTTATTCAGTAACTTTTAATTCCAACTGTATACTTACATACCACTCATGATTTATTAGTAATCTAAATACTTACCAATTTCTTTTTCAATTTGCAGTTCTCTTTATACACTAAGATGACCGCCCGTTTGAAAACTAAGAAAGAGAAGATAGCTTTTATTGATATATTACCATACTTTTCAGTACATGTTAAATTACTTTTTAAAATTCAACAGGAACTGACACTGTATATCACAAATGCCATTTTGATTAGTACTCCACTGTTTGATCAAGATCTTGGGACAAATTCCTGAACCTGCCAGTAACTACATTATTCCTGAGAATATTATCACATACTCTTCAAGCTGCATGTCGAAATAGGATACACACTATGAATAGGATTATGCAAATGCAGTACAGATTAAAATAAAATATTAAAATCAGCTTTAACAGTAAGAATTATGCATGTATGAGAAACGTTGGGTTTTTTTCCCCTGTAATACTAAAAACAAAGTGAGAGCACAAACAACAGTTTTGCCATATGTATAACAACTATCTGCTCTATAACAATATATAAGTGTTCAATATATACTGCATACAATAAATAACATTCAATTGCATAAGACCAACAGAAGGCTTAATAGCTGCTAAGAAAAGCTATGTGACATTCATTCTAATGTTTAGAATTTGCTTTCCACATGACATTGCTAAAAGCATCCATGTTGGTACCTTCCAAATACTATAGCCTATGAGTGGCCACCACAGTGCAACATCACCAAGTCCTGCTGAACAAGTGACAAAAGAAGAAATGCAAAGATCAGATAATGAGAAGGATTCTTTCACTCAGTAAAAGTGTCAGCTGATTTCCACTGTTGGTATGAAGCATTAGTCTGTAGTGGCCCAAGGTAATATTAAGAAACAGCATACTAAAAGGGCCTGGGTGTCCTGCAAAGCCACAGAAGGACTAAAATAGAGTCCTGGTTTGGTATGATAGTTTAGATACAGGACTAGAAAAAAGGAGACCATGAATTCTAGTCCTCCCTTAGGCATGAAATGGAACGAGAGAGGGAGGCCTCACCATTCCCTCTTGCCCTCCAACTCTGCTCTGGGAGATCTTGTAACACTTTTAAAACAGATTTTGACACACAGGAGTACATGAAAGACAGGAAAATTCCCAGGAGTGAATAGATCCATTTGCTTATCCTTGGATTTTATCTAATATGTAACATCTATCTATATTGCTTCTTGAAATGCTTAATAGGCTTACTAAAAGAATAACATTTTGAGAACATCAAAAAACAGATAAGTGACCACGACTGCCAGGGATTTAATTTTGACTCCAAGCAGTCCCTATCACAGAACAAAATTAACTATGTCCATCTAGGTCAGTGGTTCTCAACCTGTGGGTCGGAACCCCATTTGGGGTCGATCGACCATTTCATGGGGGTTGCCAAGCAAGGCTGTCCGCCATTTTTTTTGTCCGCCATTTTTTCCCCTTTTCCTCCTGTGTAGATGCTTTCAGGGGGCGGAACCACACATGTGCGGCGCTCCCGGGCAGGGAAAGTCCTCGACTTACGACCGGTTGGGTAGTCCTCGACTTACGACCGGTTTAGTCCTCGACTTACGACCGGTTGGGGTCGCGGCATTAAAAAGGTTGAGATCCACTGATCTAGGTAGCCCTGCAATTGGAATATCTAAACCCAGCAGTTGATCTATTCTGCATACCTTAGAAATGCAGCAGCTGAAAAAAAATATCCCTTCCATTACTGAACTAATCTTCAGAGTCTAAGGGCACGATAATTAAACCATGTCTACTGCTGCCTTTCTGGCCAATGGGAAAAAGTTAATGGTATTATGAATTCTTATGGTACTTTCCTAAAGCAAGGTCTTACAGGATACTAGACAGCAGGCTTTGGACCAGGCCTAGTCTTCCCCAAATGGCAATGCTTTAATTCTCTGGTGGGATGAAAATTCTCAGAATCACCAATGCACATCTGAGCAAATTAGTGACTGGCTGTGTTAAGCCTATCATACGTATAGATCCAATTTTTTTTGGGGGGGGGGTGTTAATAAAACTGGTATTGTCACTCACCAAATACTGTGAGCTCCAACTCTTTTCTTGTTTTGCTCAACAATGTGAATGGATTCAGCCATGAAACAGTAGAGTGCAAAAGAAGTTCTCCCATGGAAAGTTCTGTGACCTAAAAAAGAAAAAAAAGAGTGAAGATGATTTCCTCAATAGATCAACATTATACCAAAAGTTCACTGCAAAATACCCACTGATTTTAGAAAGAGGCAAATTCACCGTTCCAATGATTTCAAAAAAATGTCAGCAATTAATGTGAAAGGCTTGATAGTGACAGGTATATCATTTTACATACAATTCTACTTTTAAGCAGCAAACTTTGAAGAGGCATTCTTTTTAACATGTCTTGGACTCCAGTTACTGCAGCAACCTGAAATCTTATTGAGTGCAGTGAGATTTACTACTGGAGGGATATGTATATGGATAGGATTGTAGTTTAAAGAATTTGCCTTCAGAACAATGATGGGTGATCTACACTTCATAAGCACTGATTAAAAGCCAGGATGTTATCTGTTTGTATATTTAATGGTACTGTGTAACAAAGATTGCAAGACAGAGAAGATAACAGACAAGGCATTGATCAGCAACTGAACTAAGATGTTGCTATCTCTTTTTTTCCCTGTTGGTAGTTTTAAAGTAAAGATAAAATTGCTCTCAAGTCAAGCTTGGCTCTGATAACAATCCAGACAATTTTCTTGACAGAATAACAAATGTCTGCCATTGCCTTCCTTTCAGGCAATTGTTCTGAACTTCCCTATCTAAACTGAAAAAAAAATCTAATACCTGTCTAAATCCATGTGTAGTTTTATTGTTCTGCCAGAACTAAGACCATGACTATCTGAATAAAACTTAAAAATAGAATTCAGCTTCCTTACCTCTTTCTCTGTTCCACTCTGGTCTGCAACTAGTTGGTCAAACACTGCACCATAATCCTCATAAATCTTTTGCATTTCATTGATATGACTGGCCACCTTTTCCATTGCCTTCAGCGCTTCTGCAATTTTGAAGACAAGACTGTGATTTTGCAGATATTTACATCTAACTTACCTGCCTTAAGATCCCATGCCAATGAAATATAGATGTTACATTATGTCTTGCCCTCATATATGGGGTTTTATAGGATTTCACCCTTCTTAGCAGGGAGAGAACTTTCTATTTTTACATAAAATCCTGTGGTGTTTTTGATTATTTTGACCACCAGGAGGCACCACATTTATCTTTATTGGGACTTGTCAGACATAAGTAGCCAGACCTTATTCTAATTAGGTCAAACCTACCAGGAATTGAATTTGCGGGCCCTCACACATGGATGATTATATACAGAGCATTAGCATTAGGAAATCCAGGTCCTTGCAGTCAATAGTCTGCAGCTTCCCTTAAGGTTTCAGACTACATAGGATATAGTAAAAACAGGAATTCTATCCACCCACCCATCTCCCTGCAAGAGTGGGGGCAGGGCAGGAGGATGTAGTGGGGCGGGGCCAGTTTTTGGGCACTCGGTCTCTAAAATGTCCGCCATCACTGACCTAGGCATTCAGTAGCAAAAAAAAAATATTGCTGACAATACCCAGAACAGCCAAATCTACCCCAGTAGTTCACAGGTCATGGGCAAATTCATTCACTCTGACTAGGTTCATAAATCATCATAAGTCTAATCATAAATAATCATTAGAAGAGACAGCATACAATGAAAGGCTATAATTCGCCAGACCATAGTCTGAGCTGTCAGAGTATCCAGAGATCAATAGTAAATTATCGTAAAGTTCATTCCTTCCATTCTTAAACAGGAACAAAATGGGCTGAAACTTTTAACTCATTTTCCCCTGTGATTTCTCTGAGCAAATTTACTCAAGAATTTCCCAGACTTACCTACACACATCCTTACCTACACATACTTACCTACACACATCCTTACCCTAACCCAAACCCATCTATGGTTTTAATGACTAGTTTCACTACAATAACTGGTAAAAAACAGCTTCACAACCACAATGTTTGATTTCATTTATTGCATTAAGCAAAACCAAAAAGGAGACCCACATCACTGCTTACTGTGCTGTGTGTTCTACAATATGGTGTCACAATAAGTCATTGTTAAATTGTCCAGACTGGAAAAAGTCTAGCCTCCCCTTTGACATACAGCCTGGCCCTCTCTAGAATGGCTGTAAAGAGATTTTGACAGTAGCTTTTTAAAATTAAATCTTAATTAAGCACTTGGATAATGCAACAAGTTGCTTATTAGTCTAAAGCAACTCAATACGTAAGACTCAAAGAAAGCAAGACTCTTAGCTGAGTGTGAAGCTCAAATACAGACACTGAGAAAATTGCATAATAAATTCTCCTTTGGACAGCTCAGTGCTAAATCCATGTCTCCATTTTCAAATACTAATTTAAATATAAACCAAAACTCTTAAATGTTGGGGGGAGTACCTGTGAGATGGTAATGCTCCTCGCTTTCTACGTCAGTCAGAGAGACTAGTTCTTTCAAAAGCAAAGGGTATTTCAGCACTCTCTGAACAGGTTTGATAAGAAAAGACTCCAAGGTGGAAGAATGCTGTTTAGTGGGGTTGCGAGCGTCCAGAAAAGCCTTGAAGGTGTTATCAGTTTTGGCTAAAGGAAAAAAAATGGAACAAAGCAGTTATAGATATTATTAATAATATACAGTTATCTTGCAATAGTTAAAGCCTAACTGCTCTTTATTAAAAAATATTAGGGCAGTTAACAAAATAAGGTCAAGGATGTTAATATAATCCTAAAACCAATAAAGCCAAACAAAACACAACAGACAACTTAAATTAAGACAAACTATCCAACCAAAGTAACAAGACAAATAATGTTAATCTGGCACTGAAAAATATTAAAATTGTCATCGGTCGTAATAGCTTCCCCAAATGAACAGGATTAATCAAAAAGCTCCCTTGGATCTGATGATTTAATTACCACTATAATTTTTTAAAATTTATTGCCAACATCTCATTTCTGGCAGATTAAAGAACATTTAGTTCTGAAGTATCCAATATAATATTTGAAGATACCACTATGTCAGCAGACAACTTTTTTATACTCTCCAAGCTCGTCGCTCCCTGTGACTTTTTATATTAAAAAGAGAGAGATTTTAATAAATAAGGGAGAAACATCAAAACACAATGCCAGATTCCAATATCATTTCCAGGAATGTTCCCGAGTTCCCCAAAGAATGCCAAGAAACTAAAACCCATAGCTGGTTCCAGTCCAGGAGTTTGGATGTTCTACTATTACCAGAAACAACAACAGCAACAGCAACAGCAACAGCAACAGCAACTACTACTACTACTACTACTACTACTACTACTACTACTACTACTATTACTACCACTACCACTACCACTACCACCAGAAACAGGAAGAATATGAGTAAGGACAGTAGAGTGTATTTTGCTAAACTGGGGTGGGAAGGGGTAGGAAAGCATTCTGGTTAATCAGTGCATATTCCCCAAGGTGAATACAGTGGAATTTAAAAGGTTGGAAATAACTGCATTAGTTAGCTAGTCACAGAGAATGGATTTTATACTATTGGAAACCAATGAAGATGTATTACATGAGCAAAGCCAATCCATAGAGACCTCCAATAATACCTGCCAGGCTATTTGATATAACATTAAAAAAAATTCTTATAATTTAAGTTGCTGAATTAAAAGAGAACTGGCATGCTGGAAAGTTGTTGGCTCAACCATATCTATGTTTTCCAAAGACCTTAGTGACTTAATTAGAGCATGCTATTAGTGGGTGCCTGCAACCTAGCATGTTGATTCAATGAAGGAAAGCTTGAAATAATACAGAATAATAGTAAGTCATAGTTGAATGCATCCTCCACATTTTGTCTTCGGGAAAAAAGGGGTCTCCTGAATAAAGTGTCCCCCTATGGCCAATATTTTGTGAGATCACACGCTTTCACAACTCCAAACATGTCTATGAATCCAGAAGTAAACCACTCAATACTTACAGCACTATGTGTATCTTTGCTATTCTACTTGTCTTGATATTTGCATTAAGTAGTACTGTTAGCCTACAATTATTGGGAACTATTCTATTATATTTTTAAACCAACAATAGAAATGAAAATTATTACTTTAGTATTATAGAAAGTCCTCCACATGCAAACATTCTTTTAGTGACCATTCGAAGTTACAATGGTACTAAAAAATGTGATTTGTGACAAGTTCTCACACTTAACAATCATAGCTGCATTCCCATGCTCCATTTATGACTTTCCAGATGGCTTTCAGCAAGCAAAATCAAGGGGGGGGAACCAGATTTGCAAAAAATGTTCGTAAAATTGGGCACAATCCATTTAACAAGCACCTTGCTTAGCGGTGGTCCAAATTGCGATTTTAAGTCGGAGACTATTATTTCTATCTTTCCAGTCTCTGCATGATTCTCCTGTAATCACTGATCAGATCTGCTTAGCTTTGATAAAAATGCTGTGTATCACATGCTTTTGCAGCATGGTTGACCGTGATGCCTTTTCTTCGGACATAACAGATACTAAGTAGCAATTTAAAGTGTTAAAATTACTTATTTCAATGAATAAACAGGAGCAGACTAAAAATTTTAATTTGTAATTTTCCATTTCAATCTATAATTATGCCCTTATAGAAGAGGCTACTATATTTCACCACAATCTGTTCTCCAGAAGAAATGTTGCTTTAAGGAAAAAGCTGAGGTTGCTGTGAATAATGGCCCTATTAGCTGTTTAAGCAGGTTGGTATTATATAGATATAGATATATACAGATATTATGCGCCCACACACCCACACACGCATATATATGCTTACCTTTTAAATAAAAATATATTACACAAGGCCAGTTATACTAATTAAAAACATAATGATTAGTCATATGTAAAAGCTATAATTATCACCATTAATTAAAATACAAAAGTGTCAGCAATTAGTTCCAGAACATATAACCCATCAATGAAGAATTTCTCTAACCACACAGAATATTCTGTCCCACTCTTGCAGGGGGAACACATTACGGAAATGCAAGTTTATTCACAATGGATTTGGCAAAGTAATTTTTTTCTTCAAGGTTCCAGGTTACACATGCTGTTACATTTAAGGTTTTTTTTCCCCCTCTTTTCTTTTTCTTTTAAAAAAAGCCCGTTTTAATGATTAGCATTGGATCTACTCTATTTTCAAGTAAAAAAAAAAAAACCTACCCTAACGCACACATCCCAGCAATTACATAACAAGACAGACAAACAGAGTTATAGTCCTAAGTGTTGTGTTTAGAAACGTCAAAAACAGAGACAGTTTTCAAACCCTTTAGGATTATCAGAAGACCAACTGCAAAATTTAAGAAATGCTTTTCATATGCACATCTTTTAAAAACAACAACAACTGGATTATTTTGCCTCATTTCTATCATACGCTTAGTTAACCTCAGGGAGATAATTACCTCTTTCCAGAACTTTCTGGACTTTGATGTGGTTTGCACAGAACCCACTGTATAATTTGAAGTGATCAGCATAATAGAGGAAAGAGCCTCCCAAGGAGAACAGCAGTTTCTGAAATGAAGTAGGTGAGAAACTTATTATAGGGATGCCTATTATCTTTGCCTTTATCTTGTGGTTAAGAAAAGGCTAACAATACTCTTCAAAAAGTCATTCATTAATTTCATACTACTAAACTTTCAACGTGCAGAGCGACCATGACAAACAATTGGAAGAAACCATTCAAAACCAAGGCAGATGCGATGGAATTTGTCCACATCTCCAGGAGGGAGAGAGGGAGGGAGGGATTTCCAGAGGAGCAAAACACAGAGCAGTTTCGATACTCTTGTGTTGGAGAAAGACAGTTAAGACAGCTCCTCCCTAGTGGTTCCAAGAGTCTATGTTTTATACAGGTAGTCCTCAACTTACGACCACAATTGAGCCCAAAATTTCTGTTGCTAAGCGAGATCGTTTTAAGTGAATTTTGCCCCATTTTACGACCTTTCTTGCAACAGTTGTTAAGTGAATCACTGTGGTTGTTGTAGTAACACGGTTGTTAAGTGAGTCTGGCTTCCCCGTTGATTTTGCTTGTCAGAAGGTTGCAAACGGTGATCACATGGCCCCATAAAACTATGATTCAGTTGCCATTTTGATCACGTGACCAGGGGGATGTTGCAAATGTCATTAGAGTAAAAAACGGTCATAAGTCACTTTCTTCAGTGCCATTGTAACTTTGAACAGTTACTAAATGAACTGTTGTAAATCGAGGACTACCTATAATGTAAGTAGTCTGCTTTAGTTTGGCAAGATTTCTGTCTACAGGTGAGAAAAAAATAAAGAAAATGGCTTAGAAGAGTCTCAATGTTTCTTCCTTGGTTTTTGGACCCTGATAGCTGAATAATAGTAAACAGAAAACTATATGAAATCCATTAAAATAAAGAGGCATTATGAATATTTTTCCTCTATTTTACGCTTTACTTCTACCTTTGTCCTGCTTTGCATTCCTGAAGATTTTTTCATCAAAACTTTTGTAATCCTGATTGATTGTAACTTATGTTACAATTGCTTTTTATTATATAATTGATCTTGCTATTTATGAGTATGAGTATATCTTGTCTTTCTAGTGGTTTCAAGTTAGTGACATGTAATAAACACAAATCAACAGAACAAATTAGGTAATGAATATAAGATTTGCATGAAACAAAAGCAAACAAATATGATGGAAAGTGATTCATTGAAAACATGAATCATTTCAATTATGCCCCTCTGTGACAAGTATTTCTTCTCTTGAATGCAATGCTTGTTTACTACAGGTGTTTAATTCATTGCTAGAATTGGATTAAAAAGAAGCTATGAAAGCAGATGGCAAAACTTGTCATACACCGGAAAAAAACTGATGTGAAGTTAAATGCATTAAAAAAGTGACAAAAGAATATTCTGAATAAAGTTATTTTATTATTCTAGAAATAATAAACAGTTATTTTTATTGCATTATTTTACAGTTCACACTTTTAACAATTAACTACACAAAACTCTTGTGCTAAATGCAAGAATGAGAGAGCAATAGGAATGACAGAAATTAATTCTATCCAGCAGGAAAGTTTAGTAAGAGATCACAAATTTAAAATAATTTATCAGTCGAGGTTTAGATATAAATAGTAGACATGACAGTGGTAACAGAACAAAGGAAAATATTTTAATAATTAAAATTAGGATTCATCCAGAAAACTATAACAGTTTAGGTTTGATGTACAGTGTGTGCACATGCAATCTGATTTATGGATCTGAAAGTAATTTGGGAACTTCCATAATGACCACAAATAGACCACAGTTGAGGCCAGCAATTTAGTAATTAAGCTAAGTATGCTTATGATCTTACTTTGCTTTACAAAGGTTATAAATGCAAGAATTTGTCCTAAAGTTTTTTTTTCATTATATTAATAACTGCAAATAGTTGCTAAATGCAGCAGTCACTAAATAAAGAGTACCTTAACAGGTAATTTTCAAGATTTTATATGATGGACTAATTGATATAATTTTCCTACAGGCTAGATTCTTCTATATCTTAGCTCTACAGAGAGAAGGAATAATAAAAAAAAACCTCACTATGAACCACATCATGATCTATGATCCTATAGACAATGGGAAAATTAGAGAAGGGATTCTAAAGTTAACTATGATAATTTGCAAGTTTGTGCATGAAGAAATAGTTTTCTAATATTGCAAGCAACTTAAAGTCTTTAATCAATCAACAAAAAATGTGCCATCGTCATTTTCAATTCCTAGTGTATTTCCTTATTGAGCAAATACAATTCTTGCTGCTGTTAATACATGTAACATTAAATATACACTTTCTTTATTATATTTCCATGATAGTATACCTAATAAAAATAATTCTGGTTTAAAATCTATATGTTTTCTTAGCATTTCTTCTAGCCAAGTATGTATTTATGTCCATTGGGGGGGGGGCTTTAGGGTATGTCCACCAAAGATGGTAGTATATGCCTGGTTTTTTATTGCACTTCCTACAGTTATTAGACATATTTTTAAACATTTTTGCTAATCTCACAGTTGGTATCATCTATAAAACATTTTATATCAATTTGGTCAGTATTGGAAAAATAAGGAAACACCATCCAAAGAAGAGATAATTAAGAAAATATTGGACTGTGCAGAAATGGATAGGCTTACGCTGAAGATTAAAGAAAAGGAAGACACAGAATATTTTCAAGTATGGGATGTATTTTATCAATGGCTGGAAAAACGGAGTAGAGACAAGGAATTTAATATGTATTGTTAAATAAAACAAATGGACCTGTCACTGGGAGAACAACCAAAGTTGGGGGCAAATTCTACAGACCAGCAAAGACACTTGAGCTTCCACTTGACTATTAGAATATAGGCAAAAGTCAACAACAGCCAAGGGTTTTTTGCTCCATAAACTAAATTTCCTTGATTCTCCTTCATTGTTTCCCTCCACCCTGCAGAAAAGATCTGGAGACGTTTCTGTGAAATGTGAGGGGTTTTAGGGTCAGAAGTAAAATATTAGAGATAAACACAGAGATTCATTTATTTGATATAAACCTCTTCTCACTCATGCTGCTAGTGTGATTGTACAAACTAATTGACTCAGCTAGTCACTTCTGGGATTCTCAAACTGTTTACCTGACCTCAGCAGGGCCTTGGAAATGATATTTTAAAATCTATTCTGTGAGGGGGAAAAATCTTCCTGTAGAACATAAGTGGTTTTTAGTTTTTACGAATTAAAAAAAAAATCTAACTGGAGAAAATATAGAAAAAAGGAAATTAAAGGGGATAATTATCATATTCCAAAAAGTAATAAATTGTATTTACCCGAAACTGAGAAGGGGTTTCAAGTGTGCTAAAATCACAGCAGGAGGAAATTCCATCTTCAAGGGTCTCTAAAAATACCTTCTGAAAATCCAGCATTTCTGGCAAGCTGCCAAATAAAGACTCCATCTGTATGGAAGTAGGGAAAAATAAACATTGAGAAGATAAGACTGTCCAAGAAAAGAATACCTAATGTTTAATTGTGTTAAGCTAAAGATAAACGAAGTGGTACATGACACTGATAAATGCAGAGGAACAAGATAATTTCTGAAACTTCTTAGAAACATTTTTGTTAGGGAGGATGGTCAACTTTTATCACCAAGGCATATAACTAAATGCAGAAAAAAAGAACATGCTTTAAAATGTCTGATACAGTTGAAACGGTCATACCCTCCCTAAGATCAGAGGTGATCTTACCTCATCTTGAGTAAGGAAAGTCTCACTCTGAAGAGGTTCCAAGTATAACTGAAAGAGGCAGCTCAGATCCTAGGGGGACACAAAACGTTATATAAGATTTATGTGTTTTTAAAAACAACCTTTTTCTTAATATGCATATGAGGGTACAATGTAACTGTTAAGAGATAATGTTTTTTCACTTACATTTCGCTGTAACACTTCTAGGGGAAAAAACCTATTTATTGCTTGTTTATTATATACTGTTTTAACTGTCAAAACAATAAGCATATTATAAAAAAGGCTTATTATACTATACTTAGTCTTCCAAAGTACACATTCATCTAATGTGCATATGTATGATATTAGACAGCATTCCCAGGAGGGAATTTTTTTAGAAATACTTAACAAAAGGGGCTAAAGCCAAGACCAGATCTGGTGTTTGTTCTCCAGTTTCATTATGCTACATCTTCTCCCCTCAAATCTTGTTTGCACACATAGTCCTCAACCTATGACTGCAATTGAATCCAAAATCTCTGCTAAGTAAGACAGTTGTGAAGTGAGTTTTGCCCCATTTTATGACCTTTCTTGCCACAGTTGTGAAGTGAATCACTGCAATGATTACGTTACTAACAGGGTTGTTAAGTGAATCTAACTTCCCCATTTACTTTGATTGTGAGAAGGTGGCAAAAGATGATCACTTGACCCCAGGACACTGCAACCATCATAAATATGAGTCAGTTGCCAATCATCCGAATTTAGATCATGGGATCACAGGGAATGCTGCAATGATCATATGTATGAAAAACAGTCATAAGTCACCTTTTTTTGGGTGCCATTGTAACTTGGAATGGTCACTAAACGAATAATTGTAAGTCAAGGACCACCAGTACGTAATTCAGGCTTCCCCAGTTTGTATAACTGTAACTTCTATCATCCCGAAGCTATATATTTGAAGAAGGATTGTATAACATTATGGAAATGTACCTGTGTCTACTATTTCTTTTCTCAAAATACTGGTGATATAACAGGAAGCAATCACAAAAATAAGGGAGGAAATGAACAGTAAAGCATGCCTAATACCTTTACGTAAGATTTCTCTGTGTCTACAAGTTCTTGGATGACCTTCCGGAGTCTGTCTGCATCTGTAAGTTGTCTTGCCAATGGCTTTAGATGGGAAATATCTTTTAATCCTTCCATCCCATTCGCCTGAGTTTCATGGAAATGTGGACACAATGCTGCAATTTCCCTAGTGCTCTGCAGATTGAAAAGAGCAGAGTTTATTGTATTTTTCTTAAAACTGACTCCTCCGTGATGGTTCAGTTGTGGATAGATTTGCAGATAATGGCTAGGATCGCAGCTGAAATCTATAATAGTACATATATTCTAATTTGTTATCTAAGCTCTTCATTCCAAAGAAATAAGATACATATATGCCTGTGCTTTTCTTCCATTCAAGTGTATTCAATTCTTGGAAACTGCCTGGACAAGAGCTTTGAATTTCTGACAGTTGATTCAGAAGAAAATGGCAAAAACCAGGCAAATTCTTAGAAAGTCATTCAACGTAACAAATAGGTAATTTTTGTTAATGGACAGCCATCTACTTCTTTAAAATCATTAATCTAAAACCAATCACTGTGGAATTTGTCTGTGGAACAGATTTTCTAATTAAAAGCCATCTTTCATTTTACATTCATAATGTAACATGAGTGAGATTTCTGCCAAACAGCTCCATAATGCAGAATGGGGAAGGATTTAATAAAAGCTAAAACTAAAGGCAGCCCATTTGTAAGGTGATACTCATTGCTGCAATGTTTTGAAAAGCTATAGAAAAAAAAGGCCAATAGAAAGCATGATAACTAGATGCTATTACTGATGACACTGCCAAGAACAAGCTGTTAAGTGCTCAAAACACCCAATTGGGTAACTACTGCAATGATCACTTATGGATACACAGACTCAGTTTACAACTGTTCACAGGTGTGTGTGTGTGTGTGTGAGGGGGGGAATCCTTAAATTCTTCTCTCTCTTCTTCTTAGATCCTCCTCTCTCTATATATTCCTCATTCTTCTTAGTTTGACTTTGAATTTCATTACACAATGTTTGAAATTCCCCCGGAAAAAGATGACAGAGGGTTCTTGCTTTGTTCTTTTTCCCAAAGCTGAATTCTCACCTCTACTTTTACTTTCTTTGAAGGCAGACACGGTAGCATGACTCCAAAGTCTTCTTCCAGCTTAAGTAAAAATTACCCAGTAGAATCAAGGGGTCTAAGCCCTCATGGCAGAATGTCAGTTTAAGCCAGTAAATGATTTTGCTTGTTCGCATATGTGCCGCTACTGAAATAGATCTTGCCTCCAAGCACTGGGAACACAATGACAGATCCCAAAGATAGCAGGCTGAATTGTCTCCAGGATGGAGTAGTTCTTGGAAATGCACCATATAATAGCTTAGCAATTGCTTTGCCTTGGCAGGCCTTAATCATAGAGGGAACGTACAAATTTCTATTTAAGAAGAAACGGTTGGGAATTGCAGACCCAGGCCTCTAAACAGATTTTGTACAGTCTGAGTCCTCCAGAAGCTCAAAGACTGGAAAACAACATCCAATATCTATGCATCTTAATCTACTTTTTTTTTATGTTCACCAGTCCACAACTTTGCTTTGTTAAACATTTATAGAAAACCATGATTTTTGTCTTGCAACAACTGATGCTAAGAGACAAAGGGCTCTTCTCAGACCTACAGTGGTCAATGAAGCAAAATCCCCCCCCCCCAAAAAAAAAAAAAAAGAAAAAAAAGAAAGAACAGCTGGATCGTCAGAGCGTACCCATGTGGGAAATTGCCTGTTGACCGTTGTTGGAGGATAAAACTGGGGTCAAAGAACAGTTGGACCAACGAATTAATGCAGAATTTAAACAGGAAGCAAATTAATATGTAGCTCTGCTTCATCCCTTGGTTTGAAGACACTGTGCATTGTACACTGAATCCTCAGATAAGTATTTTCATATAGAAGCTGGATTTTATTCTCTGAATAACTTTATTCCCTGAATAAAGAATGCCCTACTTTCTGCATAAGCTGTCCCTTGGAACTTGAAAGGGTGATTTGAAATAGATGAAAGCAGCATAAAGGGTTCTTCAAGATATAGTTCTCAGCTAGATGTTCTAATATTAGGCACTAATAACATGTACAACAACTAACCCTAAATCTAGCCTACTTTTCCATGTCTTCCAACAGAGATACCTTGCATAAAGCTTATAAGTTATACCAGTGATGGCGAACCTTTTAGAGACCGAGTGCCTAAACTGTAACCCAAAACCCACTTATGCATTGTCAGGTGCCGGGTGGGTGTGGCCCATTGGGTGGGCGTGGCTGCGATGGTAACAGCAGACTGGGTGGGACTAAAAAGTTCAATCAATCAATTCCAACTTTGCAAGATCTTTTTTTTTCCCCGAGAAATTGAAATTGACTGATTGATTGAACCTTTTCTTTTTGTACACGGCAGCGGAGGCCTAAAGGGAAAAGGTTTTATAAAACCCAGCTGAAGGCCTAGGACTGGGGCGACGGCGCATGTGCCCACAGAGAGGGCTCTGAGTGCCGCCTCTGGCACCCGTGCCATAGGTTCGCCACCACTGAATTATACTAAGCAGGCTGACAGGTCCATCATTTCACAGGTATGCCCCAACTCTTTTTTAATACAGTGAAACAATCACCAGAAGTCTTTAGAGAATAAGCAGTACACATAAATAGCACTGCGAAAACCAACCCCACCCAATCAATGTTATTTTTTTTTTTAATCAACTCCAGGAGAATCCCCTAAATTGAAATAGAAATATTGCAACACAGCAAATTACTTTTATATATCAAATTCCTCGGCAAGGTTTCCAACTAAAAACCTTGTTAAAATTATAGTACAAACAAAGCCATCAGGTCAGATAATATTACATAAAGCGCTTGATGCCCTGAAGACCCAAAGCAATTTTCAGTGACACTGACACACTATTAAATGATCTGAATGCTAAAGCGTATTATTTTTTTTAAAAAATGACACCGCTCCAGAGCAGAATGCCAGGCCTTTTACACATTCCAGTACCCTATTTATAAAATTGTACATGACCTTTATTTGAATATCCTAGTTATAACTGCATCATAGAAAATTGTATCCAAACTGATAAGTTCAAGCTGGAAAGGGTGTTCCCTTATATTTTGCTGAGTTTTGTCCAAAGGTCTTCGTATAAAACAGTAGATAATTTGGAATTTTTAGAGAAGCCTTTTTGAACCTCCTGCTCTTCACATCTATTAAGACTTTCTTGCAGGGGAATTAAGGAAGTAGATCCAACACATCTCTTGAAAACCAGTTTGAGGAAATAATTTCACATTCAGGTATGTGTTTCTGAACATTACATTAAGTGATGAAGGAAGAAATGCATGGCATTATTTATGTAAAATATATAACTCTAATCTTTTCCCAGGTCCTGTAAAAAAGTACTCTCAATCCACATGATCAGTTGACAGCCCAGGCAGCATAAATAGTAAAAAACATGATTGTGTTTTAATAGCTGAAGCTTTTCTGTATAGGGTGATTTTAACTCTTCAACTCAGCAAAAGACAATCTTCAAGGGCAGGATAAGCAGTAACTAGAAAATAAACTTTTTTTTGCTGTAAGTTATGTGCTGTTCTACAGTAACAACATGTTAATTCTTCAAAATCAGAGCTTTCCATGTGGGTGGAAGCATGGTGTTTTTCAAGGATGTCAGTTCACAGATTCTGCTATAAATTACCAATTGTGTAGTAGGAAAGACATCTCCAATTTTTTTTTAAAAAAAGAGCTATTCGATTAAATTAGTTGGCATTCATATATAATTTGTATACAAAATTCTTCAACAATCCTTAATTAAACCAACCCTCCTTATTTCCGTTTGGTACACTAAAAAAGAAAAAGGAATGCAAAATATATAGCTCTCTCAAGAGATCTTTAAAAAAAGACTCCCACACCATTACACCATGACTGAAAAAGGCTGCTTAGCTCTCAAGTCAACAATACTTTCGTCCTTACTTCTGGCTCCACATTGAAGGAAAAACGGAATTCAACAGATTTAACAACTTCATGAATTGCAAGATGGCCATATGGCAGCTGGCACAAACTCTCAATTAGCAAAATCAAAGCATGGTTAACCATTTGTTTTGAATATTTCAAAGATCATATCTGCTCCTGTAACTTCCCACGTTTGTCAAATTAGAGGAAAAATACTGGTTGTGTTATTCAAGAGGATTTCTCATCAATTAGACCTAAGATAAATAGCTTGTAATGTGCTATGTGAAGTAAATGTACAATAATTAATTGTGATCGGTTAGGTCTTGGTTCATAAGTGATTTACGTTTATTTGATTTCTATAGCCGCCCATCTCAGCAAACGACTCTGAGCAGCTCATAATTCAAAAACTTATATTACAATTAAAATCTTAAAAACAATAAAATTTTAAAATAATAAAAACAGTAAAAGCTATTAACACAATAAAAACATTAAAACATCTAATTTGAATACACACAAAGCAAGACATCTGGCCTGTTAACAATATAGTCAGGAGGCGGGACTCTTGGCGCATATATCGCCCCAGCCTCAGGAACATAGCCAGCCCTTTAAAGCTTTATGGAAGGCTAACAGGTTGGGGCTATTCTAATAGCAAAGGCCATTCCTTTGTGAATCCAAACATAATCTACCTAGGCATCTGCAGGGGAGAAAAAGGAGGCAAACCCTATGGCTTACATCAGGGGTCTTCAAACTTGGCAACTTTAAGACTTGTGGACTTCAACTCCCATAATTCCTCAGCCAGCTGGCTGAGGAATTCTGGAATTTGAAGTCCACAAGTCTTAAAGTTGCCAAGTTTGAAGACCCCTGGCTTACATATTTGTATCTGACATTGCATAGGTATAAAATGCCAAGATTTGTCTTGTGATATCCTAGCACATGTTTTATCATTTCTTCATCATTGTGACTTGTACTAAATATCATGATAAACTGCTTCCCACTGTGGTCACAAACATTTCCAAGGAGGTTTCAGCAACCACACGTAGACTTATTATTTCTGATTCCAGTCAGTACAATCTCTAATATAAAGAAAGTGCCAAGCCATAAATTATGGAATCATGGATATGAATAAATGGGCTGGGGTTATAAATAGTAAATAATATAATGACTAGGCCAACACCAAAATCAACTAATACA
>NW_015387922.1:231179-234141 GCF_001527695.2 Protobothrops mucrosquamatus | reverse complement strand
AATAATAATAATAATAATAATAATAATAATAATAATAATAATAATAATAAAGTTGGAAGGTACCTTGGAGGTCATCTAGTCCAACCCCCTGCTCAGGCAGGAAACCCTATACCATTTCAGACAAATGGCTGTCCAGTCTCTTCTTAAAAACTTCCAGTGTTGGAGCATTCACCACTTCTGGAGGCAGGTTGTTCCACTGATTAATTGTTCTAACTGTCAGGAAGTTTCTCCCTAGTTCTAGGTTGCTTCTCTCCTTGATTAGTTTCCACCCTTTGCTTCTTGTCCTACCTTCAGGTGCCTTGGAAAATAGCTTGACTCCCTCTTCTTTGTGGCAGCCCCTGAGATATTGGAACACTGCTATCATGTACCCCCTCGTCCTTCTTTTCATATGCAGGCACTTGATTGGAAAAGGTGCCCTAAAATGCCTGTAAGGGTACCAGTGCTATTTAAGATGATACCCATAAAAGACTGGAATTGAACAATGAAGTCGTTGATTTGACAGACACCCAAATGTTCAGGAATAGAAATTCCAAGGCAGACTGTAAATAGCTTCAAAAAGTCTAAGCTGTATTAAAAAGATAGTCAGATATGAGGATCATTATGAGTGTAGCAAAAGGAAGACCAAAGGGGGGAAAAATCCTAAAATATATACTCAATATTTGAACCAAAAGTGATTAGCCATGGAAGAGATATTTGGGTTAAGATAGAAAGTACATTAAAAAGCATATTGTCTCTGAAAACCTTTTCTTTATTATATAATAACTCAACTGTATGTGTGTAAATGTTTAACATGGCATCATGGATTAATTAGAAGTAAAAAATATGCACTTATGTAACAGAGCAATCAACACTAACATTTCTAAAAGCCAGCACTATTTGTTCTTCTCATTTTAATTAGAAAAACGAAATGCTGTCAGGCAGAACAGTAGGACTAATTACCTTTAAAAACGCTTGTCTGCATTTAAAAGTTGGGAAAAGATTCCCTTGACCAAAGGCCAACACCCAAGATTTGCTTTGTCGAGAAGTCCTTCATAAAATTGGAATTAACTTCCTGACTTTCAGCTTTATAACCAGGCAAAATATTTTGGCTTCACTTTTCTCTGAAAGCCAGGTCACCATCCCAAACCTATGATAAGACATTTTAAAAATGACGATGTAAACCTTTGATATCGTGACAGGGGCTGGGATCCACTTTTAGTTATAATTCTGCAATATACTCAGACTTTTTCCACATTTGGAAGAAATTGGGATAGAGACATTTTATTTGGATCCTTCTTTGCATACTAAATTTACAATCTAGGTTAATTCCAGTTTGAGTATACTGGATATTTTAAAACATCTTCATGAGCTAATAGCAGTACTAATAGCTCAGATCAATTTTTTTTTTAAAAACTAATAATGTGGGAGATAGCAAGGAATGTTACTTTTCTATAATGGATAAACTGTGCCCTCTTAGATTTGGATTTATATGTTTGTTCTCTGCTTATAAACTGGTATTTGATCAACATAATGGAAAGACAGATCAATATTTTTCTGAGTGATTAAATTTTGAGACTTTCTTTGAAGTGATAAGTTTTCTTAATATATTGTTATACACACTCTCTCTCTCTCTCTCTCTCTCTCTCTCTCTCTCTCTCTCTCTCTCTCTCTCATTCCTTGCCTCAAAATAAGCAGCCACTGGAAAGTGAATCTGCAAAACAACTGCAGCAAACTGGTCACAGTATCAAGCACAACTGTCTTAATGTCCACCTTGCTTAGCAACAGAATTTCTGTGGTCATAAATCAAGGACTACCTGTAGGGCTGTCAATACCATGGACAGCTTATTGTGGTAAGTGCTGGCTGCAATTTTCTCTGAAAAAGCTACCATTTTCAAATGTGTTTTGGGGGGGGGGGGCTTATGCATTGGATTAGTTATACTTTCCATTGGAGTTTGACACAACCTGCCCTTCAATTCATGTTTATTTGCCACCACAGGGAGAAGTGCTAAAAGGGACTTGGGATCATTTATAAGGTTGCTCCTTAACTCAGGAATTGTGTCGCCACTCTACAGAGTTTGCTGATCTGTCTCATGGCAAAATAACTTATTTTGAACCTTTCTGTATTTGGTAAGAATTTTAAAATGCAACCTAGTAGCCTGTCAGGAGGAATGCGGTTTCCAAATTACCAAACCCCTAACAAAGCATGTGCATAGAGAACTAGAATGCACGTACGTGTTAAGACTGGGATATCAGAAACAGTTTTGCTTTTCTTTTTATGAATAAAAAGGGCTGCTTAGTATTTTAAAGGTAATTTGAGGGAGTGGTGAACTGAAAAACTGATAAGCCTGAAGTAGAGAAATTGAATGTTCACTCATTTACCTCACCATCTTTTAGGAGACTGATTTTTATTTTACCTCAGTAGAAAAAAAATCCAGTTACACCGAGTCCAAGTGCTGTTTGTCCCACCTTGGTTTCTGCAGTTAGCCATAATATATCCTACATTTAATGTCATGTGGTAGCATTATGGCTAACCTATTTCCCAATTTCAGTCCAGGATCTTTTCTGACTATTAAAATGGCATCAGTCCAGTTCATTCTTTGGAGAACCACACAATTAATTTATTTACATTGTACAAAACCTTTAATTTATTCCCACTGTCTGCTTCCTGCTTTGTAATAGTAAAATCTAACTTTATTCAAGATCTTTAGGCCAAATGTTTGTTAAATCATTTTTGGAATTTCAAGAATATAACACCTAGCAGATCACACATCTAGATTTCCACATGAACCTCCTGACATATTAAAGACACACAAGAGCTTGTGGGGTCATGCTATTTACTTCAGCTCCCACTGCCCTTGCACACACTAGTCATTGTAGAAGAGGACCAAATTGAGCCCAAGTGCGGGGTCAAATGCATCATCAGTCTGAAGTCTCCGCACCCTCAAAAGAGATCTAAGTCTAGCCCCCCCCCCCCCCCCCCCCC
>NW_015387922.1:188916-230524 GCF_001527695.2 Protobothrops mucrosquamatus | reverse complement strand
AGCCCCCCCCCCCCCCCGAAGTCTGTGGACTTTTATCTGGTGCCAATTTGCCTTGACTGTTAGTACAACAGATTCTTGTATACAGGTTGCATGGAATAAACTCGCAATGCTTTCTGAATTCTATCCTGGGTCTTGGTTTCTTTTGCCTGAGAGTCACATGTCTTCAGATTCACAATCAAAACCCACCTAAAGCAACCCTAAGCATATATCAATTTAACACATGCAGAAACTGGGCATGGATGTACAGTACATTCACACAGAGAAGTTCATAAGTTATATCATAATGTTTCTCACCCAAATCCCAACACTATAAACACAAGAAAGAAAAAAATGACCACGTGCCTAATTTTCACATCTGTTATCTAAATGTACTCTATGTCTATCTCCTTGACTAAATACTGGGGTTTCAGCGCTGAATAACCAGAAGTATAAAATGAGACTTCCTTCACCTTCCACAGCATATTTAATATGCTTTCTTTCTGGTTTCCAAAACTATAGGTACTCATTATATAGCAGCTGGCTAAGACAATGTAACATTCCATTTTCTTTGAAAATATAGTTCTATCTCTTTTTAAAATATGGAAATATTTATTTCAAAATATAAAAAACAGTTTATCAAGCCATGCTACATTTCAGATACAGACCTTCACTATTTGGTATGTGGTTAAGGGGAAAACCATTAACTTCACATCATTTGGCATAGTCACTCCATTTGGTTTATAAATATTTTAAAACACCATTTATACCAATGAATAGGATAGTGATAAATACCAATGTAAGTTTTTAAATAATTTATATTACATTTCAATACAATATAAATATTATATTAATAATGCACACCATTTTTGAATTTCTAATTCACAGAAATAGTACCTATCAAAGAATTTGGGGAATGTGTGATTCTCAGTATACTTATTTGGAAGTAAATTCCTCGGAACTTATTAAGACATGCATAAGAAAGAATTTAACTTCCAACCAGCAATAAGCATAAAGGCAGATGCTTCAATTCAGATATGCTATTACACGTCATTACTGTAGTGTATAGCTAAGGTGTAGGTCTTCACTTTTGCAGCATTTACACAAAAGGAAGCAGAGCACCCAGGGCCTCAGATGACTCAACTCAACACACACAATTCAATCAGCAATTACACTGCATCCCCAGGCATTTCAAGGTCTTATAGTCTTTTAACAATACTCCTACATGTTTTTAAGGCAATTGCTGAGGATACACCATTTTCATTAAATCAATATTTTAATCCAGCTGAGTTCTACTGAGTGTGTTTCTGTCCATAATCTTGTAGCACATTTCACTGCTGTTGTAAAAGAAAACTATCTTCATGCTCATTTTTTTTAACAAAATGAAGTGTGAAGACTAAAAGAGAAAAATCACTTTGAAAAAAAATCTAAAATTAAAGGACTATCAACATAACATTGATTTTCACAGTATTCTTCAGCCCTTAAAAGAGAAAATATTTTTATTTTCAGCAAATTAATCTCAGTTTCCTTTTCTTTTAGCTCCCTTTTACATTTACTGACAAGAGGTCATTTCTGCTTATTAATTTAGCTACCCACTTGTTAATTTCCTAAAGACAGGTAAGATCAGAGTCCCTCCGCCCCACAGACAATGAATCTGTGTTTTATAAAATTAATCTACAACTGAAACAGCTTTATCTTTAAAGTAAGGTGCTACTTTGCCTAAGTTTTAAAATACAGAACATGATACAGCTTCCAAGAAAGCAAACATCATCAAACGTAAGCGTGCATTATATACACAGACAAACAGATGAACTTGTGAAGTTTAGATGAAACAGGATGTCTATTTCTTCACTTACATATACAAAGGAAAAAGAATCTGCTCCCTCCAAGCCCAGTTATCTCAAGCTGTCATCTGCTACGAACTGAGCATCGCTTGCAATCTCCGTTTCACGAAATACTCCCTAAACTGATTGCTCTTCCACTCTGCACTGAAAACCTCCTGGCGTCACCACCCTCTTCTCCACCCTGCACTTCCACAGAGCCCCACACTTTACAATATTACATAATGACAAGATTCCTCTGCCACTATATGTTGAAAAAAAAATGCATTCAGGGAAATCCGACATCACTAGGAAATAGGGCAGAAATCAAACATTTTCCAGAAGCATTCTGCTGCAAAAGTCTTACAGCTATTTATAAGAAAGAGAATGTTTTGGGTTTTTTTTTTTAAAGGAAGATATGCAATTTTTTCCTGGCTTTCATTCTCATGATTGTTACAGTAATCATTTTCTAGTTCCCCCCATCACATACACACACACACACACACACACACACTCCCTCCCTGCTGAAGATGGGTCATACCAAATTGCTCTAATGGGCACTTTCCAAGAAAACGGCAATCATTTGTAGAAATTGTAGGGTTATCAAACACCTGCTATAGTTGGAGGTTCACCCAAGTGGAACCACTTCTCCACTCTTAGATGTCTCTATGTGTCCTACTGAAAGTATTTACATTATCTAAGTAAGACAAAGGATTCTAATATTAACCATAATACATTGTGAGCAATCCTACCAAGCTTCCTTGTGCACCCATGCATGCACACACACACACAATCACATGACTTTTGAAGAAAAGAATTAAAGGTAGGGCTTTGTCTATCTTTTTTCCTACTATTTCTTCCAATGACACTGGCCAACTCAATGTAAAGGAAAAGCATTTGAAGCCAGCTTACTGTTTATATCCATTTAATCAAAACCATTTTTTTAAAGTATAGCCATTCATCTGAACTTGTTATTAATACTAGACTTATAGAACAAAGCACAAAGGGACTTGAAATTTTTGAAATAAAACTCATTTCCTTCCATCTTCAAATTATACATTGACTTATATGCATGTTGCAGATGTTATTATTATTATTATTATTATTANTGTCTTGAGGGCACGGCGGAAGGAGGGGAGATCCGGAATAATCCGGATCTCTGGGGGGAGTTCGTTCCACAGGGTGGGGGCTCCCACAGAGAAGGCCCTCCCCCTGGGGGTCGCCAGCCGACACTGTTTGGCCGACGGCACCCTGAGGAGGCCCGCTCTGTGGGAGCGTACCGGTCGATGGGAGGCAATCTGCGGCAGAGGCAACAGGACACACATAATGCAACAATCTCCATTTTAATTTAAGCAAGGAACCATGGATAAAGAATAGATTGTGACTTCCTTTTAGATAGTGAGAGAAGTTCCAACAGATTATTAAAAGTGACGATGGAGAGCAATGCATTGAGATTTTCATGGCATAAGGGTGTGGAACTTAGTTTGAGCACTGATCCTAAAAGAAACACAGAACTATTTTAAATCCATGAGAGGAGATCCAAGGCTGATCACAGATAATTTTAAGTAAAAGATATGCAGATGCGGGAAGTCAGTACCAAAGTGAGTAGTGGAACTTCAAAATGTACCTAGATGAAGAATCTGAGTATTGTACCAATCACTTTCCCAATAAAAGAAACTAGTGATGTCTACTGGCCAGCAATCAGATCCCACTTTAGCTTATTTCAGAGTGGTGGCATATTAGGGCACTGGAGAAAAGACAAAAAGGGTGAAGGAATGGAAGTTGATAGGAAGCAGGTGGGCATCTGAACATTTACTGAGCACTCAAAATATGGGCATCCTCTTTATCCACCAAAAATTTGCTCCAGTCAAGCACATCTATAAACCACCTACAGAACTATTGAGAAGGAACATTTTGACCAGCTAAAGCAGAGCTTAACCAAAAGCCTAGATGTCTAAAACGCAAGCGGAATTACAGAATTGATGCGACAGCCATGGTATCTCTCATTAGACGTCCTTTATTTTTATCTTCATGTAATGCATTCATTTCTGCTGCTCTTTCTGGGTTACTTTCCCAAAGTAAGCAATCAGCTGCATCATTTTTTTTTAACTTAAAAAGCACAAAAAGTATATGTTATGCTTATAACCCTCGGGATATAAATGCTACTATCTTTTCCTCAAACGAGTTTTTTATATTCAGTAACTCTGAACTGGAAAAAAGAAAACAGCACACACACCCCTCCCCCATACATACACAAAGAGAGTCCTTGTTTCAAAATGACTTTGACTTCATTAAAGAGACAGGCACAGAAGAAGAAAAAATAGTAAAAAATGTAGGCATTTCCATCATCTTTCAACTGAATTAATTCCTCTGCAATGCGAACTGGTACCCAACCTTATTTGCTCTCATATCTATCTGGACTGTATCAAAATGGCAAGGACAAACTGACCATTGTTAACAGCAGACCATTACAAACTACATTTTAAAATGTGGATTTGCTTTGTCATGCAAGAATAATGATCTTAGCATAAGCAGATCACTACGACTACTTTGCCATAGCTTAAAATTCATGCAAATATTTTGTCATGGTTTCCATTATAGTAGGATTCAAAATCTATGAATATTAAGAAAAATGTAAAATAAAGATGGCTTATTAAATACATACATATATGTAGCTAAATCCTTTCCCCTGATTTATCTGAATGGTGGAATACTTTTTGACTCATATTTCTTTTTATTTGATTGCAGAAAAACCTAACACAAAAGTTAAATAATTGTTTATTGATGCCACTGGATAGAATCCAAGGAATTCTGCTTCATTGATTCAGTCAATTCTCCTGTCTTCCCCTGAGCTTACACTTGTTTCTGTAGTTTCCTTCTTATTATAGTTGACATACATTAACAGCTTTTGGTGGTGCATTTAATATATAATATATTAAGTTGCATCACATACATCAAAATTTCAGATACATTTTTCAAGAAGTAGCTTCTTTTATATGTTCTTTTTAAGATGTAGATTCTACTCCACATCTTTTTTCCTAGCAGGCCTACAGCCACCCTTATGAATTGAGTGCCAAAAATAACTCCATGACTGCTTTCCACCGGTAGGGATGATGATGATGATGGAGTTATTTCAAATCCTTCAGAAATACTGGTACACATGTGGAGAAAACCGTTCTTAGATAAGTGGAGTCAATTAAATCAAGTTGATTTATAGACATAGAAGGTCAAACGTTGTTATCTTATAAGAACAATACTACAGATTTGCAATGGGAAATCTTTGTTGGCATCTGGCATTCACAAACTGTCCCCTCCCCTTGATTTGTGAGAGAAGTTTTCCTTTCTGATTTATTGTTTTACTGTTTTTTCCCTCTCTTTTTGATTTCTGAAGTAAAACAGGTGACAGAACTAACCTGAGCACTGCTATACATTAGTAGCATGAAATCTTTTATTTATGAATATGTATGTTTACATCATCCTTCATTTGATTCCACACATGGAATTTTAATGACTGGCTTTTTGGCTAATGTGTGTTTAAGTTTAAATATGTGAACTGCTTCCTGATCCCCTTTACAATTAATGTGAAATAGCACAATACTGTTCTTCTTCCTCTAGTAGAAACCTTAATCATTTTTTAAATGTAGTGCATTCCCAGGTGTTTAATTAATTTCCTTATAGGGAATTCCTTTGTTGTTGTTGTTGTTGTTGTTGTTTTTGTTGCTGTTCCATCAGTTTTAAGTATAATGGAGAAGAAAGAAACAGAACCTGACATGCAACAAGGACTCTTTTTTCATTGATGGTGATGATATTTTCGCAACATTGATGTATGCAAAAAAGCAGTAACTGAATCTGAGCTTTAAAAATAAATCGTTTTTTCCAGCACAATTAACACAAAAACAACATAGTGTTAACAATAATTTAAAAAAACAGGTGTAAATAAGCAAGGAGTCTGTTCTTAGTCAGTCAGCAGCAGCCTTGTGATTTTAAAGCATTTGCAATTAATAAGCAGTGTGTTATTAGTTAGAACATACTAGCCCAAAACTTCTGTAGCTTATCATCTATATTCAATTCTACAATTTATTTATTAAATTTTTATTCCACCTTCATTTACTTTTATAAAATAAGTCAAGGCAGAAAACATACCTAATATTCCCTCCTCTTTCTATTTTCCTTACAAATACAACCCTATGAGATGGACTGGGCTGAGAGAGAGCAAATGGCCCAGAGTCAGCCATCTGACTTTCATGCCTAAGGCAGGACTAGAACTCACAGTCTCTTAAGTTTCTAAACCAGCACCTTAACCACTACATCAAACTTGTATTACTTATACAATACTGAGCTTAAAACAGCATATATAATGCCTCCTCCTCCTATTTTCCTTCATAATGACAACTTTGTGAGGTAGGCTGGCTGAGAAAGAATGGCCCAAGTTCAACCAATGAACTTTCGTGGCTGAGGATGGAATAGTACTGGGTTTCCCTGTTTCTTATTACACCCCATTGGCCTTGAACAAGTCAAAGAGATATATAAGAGCCATGGTGTTACAGTGGCTAGAATGCAGTACCAACTGCAAGCCGATTCTGACTGGCTCAAAGTTGCCTCAGCCTTCCATCCTTCCGAGGTCGGTAAAACGAGGACCCAGATTGTTGGAGACAATGTGCTGAGTCTGTAAACCACTTAGAGAGGGCTGTAAGAGCACTATGGAACAATATAAGTACTATTGCTATATATGTAACTGTATCCATGGATATGCATATGGATGTATGTCTGCATGTACAAATATAGTGCAACTCCATCAACAAAAGCAATCCACGTGCCTTCCATATCTCTCTACTCTCTGCATTAACTTTTAAGCAGTGCTCTTACCCTGAATGGTAAATCAAGTTTCTCCTTCTCTGGCAACTGGTCCAGCATGCCATCTGTGTTGCTCCTTTTTAGACTTCCATTAACATCAGGCACATGGTTGAAATCTATATTAAAAAGAAAAGCCAAAAAGCTAGATATCAGAAGAAGAAATATGTATTTTCTTTCATTTAGATATAATTGTTTCACTGAAGTTTCAGGAAACGTAGACTCCTGAAGATCTGCTTGGCTTTTCCAGCTAAAATAATTCCATGCAAAGTAATACAAATATTTGGTCTGCTACTTCAAAGCTTGCCTTCCTCAACATCATCTGTCTACAATGTGGTACAGTGTGTGCTGGCTGAAGAAAACATCCAATACAAATGTCTGCATAATACATATAAAATGATTTTCTTGGATGAACACATTGTCTTAAAACTTACTGTGGTTCTTAAACTTATTAATGGCCCAAAAGAAGGGAGAAGAGAACCTTGGCTTCCTTCTTTGTATTACTGCTTTGTTTATGTAGCAGCAATTAGGATAAAATCTAAAGAAAAATAATATTTTGCCAATATGTATATATATATATATAGTCCTTGACCGATGATTGTAAGGGAACTTGCCTATTACAGTCGTAAGTCATGATGGTCATAAAGCAGATCATCAAACAGCATGCTATTAAACAAATTTTCATGGTTGTTAAGTGAATCCATGGTCGTTAAATGGATGCCATGGTTGTTAAGCAAGCCCATTGTTTGCTATGGGGCATTTTTGCAGAAAAAAAACCAAAAAAAACCTAAATTGTAATTATTTGACCGTGGGACACTGCAAATGTCTGTAAATGAAGGCAGGTTGCCAAGTGCCCAAAATAGTCATTTGACCATGGGGAGAGAAGAACTGGCCATTGGAACGTCATAACTGAGTTCTAAGTACCTTGGGGGGATGTCTGTCATAACTTTGAATGGCTGCTAAGCAACTGGTTGTAAGTCAACGTCTGCCTGTATTTAAAAATATGGATTAGGACTACCAGATTGGGGGCTGCACATATCAGAGATACCACTAGGTGGCAGCAGAGAACCTGAGACTTTCTGGATCTCTTTGTTACCATCTAATGATTATTCCAAATTTGCAACTTGGATTTAGTAGCCAATCAAAAATGAAAACAAAAGAAATTTCATATTAGCTTCTTCAAGAGATGTATCATTCAATGATTAGAATAAGTGGACTTTGTATATGCACAAAGTATATACGGATATGTTCGCTGCAGTAAGTTTAGGCAAGAATGCCAGGCAACTCCAGAGAAAGTGAAATGATTTAGCATTTTGTCTACATCCATGCCCATATGCACCAATGTTTTGAGTTGCCAATTTAATTACATGAATGTCACTATGTTGTATTGTGTTGACAAGCCATATATGGTTCACCATCATTCAAGGAAAAGATAATGTAACATCAAACTTCAAAAAGAACAAAATGTTTCCCTCACCATTAATTATTCAATTAAATACTGAGCACACTATGAACAGATGGGGTCATGAGCAAAGTAGCAGAGAGAAAGCTCATGAAAACATCAGAAAACACAATCCTCTAAGCCTCCCTAGAAGTACAAACCATGCAATGAACATGGCACTATGATAAGTATCTGAACATAGTCAAGGTTGAAGAAAGCAGATTGTATGCATGCTTCGGGGGCTCTGATATCAAAGTTGGAGGTCAAGAAAACAAATAAGAAACAAAGAAAATACACCCTCTTTTAAAGAGGAAACCGATCCCTACATGTTATAAACCAGGGATGTCAAACTCGCAACGTCACGTGACGTGTTGCGATGTATCATGACTTTTTTTCATTGCCGGCAATGGGGTGGGCGCAGTTTCGCCAAGACGCATCCGGCCCGTAGGCCAGCAGTTTGACACCACTGTTATAAACAGATGCAACTTTTCATGATGCTTTTAGTCCATTTAATTAAGAAAGCTTTAATTGCATGCTAATCCACACTGCTCTTACCAACTCCCTCTTTTCTCTGCAAATGAGGAGGAAACTGCAATGAGGCATAGGGAGGAATGGGAAAATGTGCTTTTAAGCATCAGCCTGCTAAATAACTTCTCATCATTTACAGTTCTGTTCTGAACATCACCCATTTGAACTAGTGCCCTATCGCACAGCAGCAAAAATATGTTAACAAACATCAAGAATACATGGCAAGCTGCCCTCTCAGTAAAGAGGATGGTGCCTTGCCTTTCACTTTATTGACACTAATAAGAGGGGAGTAGGATGGAGCACTAAAAATAAAAGCAGATGGCAAAGCAAAATTAGGTATGCCCTACCACTGTAGAAACTGGGAAAGTACACAGTCAATTATTTCTATTTTAGATCATGCTGGTGAGAGAGTCAGAGTCTATGCTACTTGGACACAGAGAATGAAATTAGAGAAATATAGTCACTGAACAAGAATGGAAGATCTTTGTATTACAGAACCAATTATTCCACGGGATAGAGCCGAAATGTGAATAGTTCAAAACAATAAATTGTTTTCAAAGAAGGATCTTTTAGTGCTCATTTACTCGATATAAAACTCTGTTCCTCATAATAACCAGGCTCTGCTTGTCCCCATGGGCAAGATTCTCAGCAATGTCTGCTCATAAACAACTTCCATTTGTTCTAACACCAAATACCTCCACATAAGCTGCCCTTCAACATACTTCTGATTCTCTGTATTACCACTTTGCTGAAATTACCACTTTAATCAATCATTTCTTGATGCCTAGCAGCTATCCTGCAATTAGCTATTTCCTCTCCTGAGCCTTATATTAGTGCAATTGTGCATCAAGGAAAAAAAAAATGGTTTTGCAAAGCACTGCCACTGTGTGCGTGAAGAAATAGGATTACATGTAAGTTCTAATTCAGCAGGTTTACTGCTCAAGCCTATACACAAGAATCTGGTCAACTAATGGTCAGCACTAATTTGGTGCTAGACAAGAGTTAATGGAATTCAGGGGGAGGGGGGCTGTACTTGGAGAATTTGTGGACACATAATGATCTTTGGCTGAGTTCTGTCTTAACTCTACCCCCCAGGCTTTGCCTGTTCTTCTACATTGCTGCCACTAGTGTAGCAGGATGGAAGGGCAGAGAAAGCCAGTTCATTTTAGAATCAGATATACTGGCAGTTTGACTATGTTGAGTATTCTCTTCTTGAAGGATCTATAAACTCAAATTCGCAAGGCAGTCCAGATGTAAAATGGAATATCATGGATGGACGGGAGAGAGTGGGAATAGCCCTCAACGTCTACCTCAAACTCAATACGGTTCTTGGTGAAATTTAAACCAGATCTATATCATTGTTTTTTCAGGCCAGAGACCATACTTGGCTTTCACGTTGCATGCTGAAAGCCATACTCTAAAATGTAGGGAAGGTCTCCCAAATTTCTCACCAACAGTTTTGCCTGCAAGAGGGGCCAATTTCAGAAAGCAAATAGATTTGGGGATTGTGTGCATAGTAAATAAAGTACTCCTTTTCCTTCTCTTTTCTATTCTCCTCCTCCTCTTGAGACCAGGGGTGGCTAAAGAAAGGTGTAAGTTACTGAAAGTTGTAGTCCCATTCTCACAACCAAGATGGTGTAAAGATAATTTAGTTCAAGAATATCAGAACAATCTTTCCAGAATGTATCTAAGAGGGACAGCCCATCCCACAGAAAGAAATTTACCACAGAAAGGATCATCTGGATCATTTATATAATAAAATGAGATAAAATGACAGAAAGCAACCGAAGACAACAAAGCTTGCATAACACATTTTTGGTTCCAGAATTAAACTTCCAAAAAGTCACAATATATGGGCACATTCACAAAACATCCTTACCTATCAATGTTCTCCCACATCACCACCCACAACCAATCACTGTCCAATACCTAAGCCACTTTAAAGTGACCCGCTTTCGTTTTTAAATTTTTTGATATGCTTAAAATACACATTAGTTCAATGAGGATCAGAGCCATTATGCAACTGGTGGGAAGTAGGCTAAGCTTTTTCCACCTCATTAGGATTTCATTTGACCCAATTCATTCTTACAGGCAATGAAAATAGTGCCTGGAAGAGCCATTGTGCCTGCTAGCTCTATACTAGAAGAGAAGTATAGTAATTTAATTCTCTCAATCTATGGGAGATAAATTGAAAATCAAAGTTCTTACAGCAGAGATTATGTTAAAAAAAACAACACTCATGTACAAAACGATGAAGCCCAGGGCAAAAATTCAGTTAAAGTATTAGAAGGGTGGAAGGAAGGAAGAAATATTAGAATTAAACTGCAGTGGGCAGAAGGAATAAAGAATAAAGAAGAATGGAGCTTTGAAGTTGAGAGAAGGCAATCAACTATATGGAAGTTTTTTCCTAGTATGTCATTAAGATCCTTGTTTAGCTATATCCTCAAGCTTAGTCAAGCATCTCAGTGAGTCTGACATGATTGGACCAGATAATTTACGGCATAATGGTTAAGATAAATTCAGTCCAGTTTCTGGGTTGAAAGAAAAAGAAGGAAACAGCACTGCATGCGATAACGTTTCTACAAAGTATGGGCAAAGTAAGCCATTAAACCTAGGATGCTATTAAAATACTTTTATAGCTTGCTCTATTGAAAAGGAGACAACTGCTAGAGCTTTTTATTTAATGGTTCAAAAATGAGACTCAAAAAAATATAAAATTATATTTTCATCCTCAAAAGTGGAAATAGCTAGTGAGCAAACTGAATCCACCATCCTAAATGTAAAAGTCTCCAGGGATGTTTACTTTCCAAAAATGTACAGTCAACTTTATTTCTCACATTCATGAATTTCTCAATGACTTGATAAAGAGGACAGTCCACAAAATTTGAGAAAAATGTGTTCTCTTGAAGACTTGTCCTACCTAAAGTTGCTGTGCACATCCCAAATTTTGTGGATGGTCTCCTTTTGAACTGCTTCAGTCAGAATTTTACCAACAATTCACACTAGACATTGAACAAACTAGTCCCCTTCTTTTCTTCTCATTCATTTTTACCACCTCTCCTTTTGTATAGAAAAAATCATGATGTTCTTCTAATTGTGGAGCACAAATGTAGTCTACACGTCACTCCATAAGCAAACTGCATTAATATTTTAATATACTTCCAGTTAGATCTTCTACACTTGTACCCTTAGCATTTTTCAGCATGCTCATGACTTTCATGACCATTCCATCAAATTTAATTAATCTATTCTTTAATACAAATAGTCCACGACTTACGATCACAATTGAGCCAAAATTTCTATTGCTAAGTGAAACATTTGATAAGTGAATTTTGACTCATTTTATGACCTTTCTGGCCACAGGTTGTTAAGTGAATCACTGCAATTAAGTTAGTGACATGGTTGTTAAGTGAATCTGGCTTCTCCATTTACTCTGCTTAATCACAAAAAGCGATTTCAAAAAGCAGTCACATGACCCCAGGACACTGCAACCATCATAAATATGAATCAGTTGCCAAGCATCTAAATTTTGATCACATGAACATGGGGGTGCTGCAACATTCATAAGTGTGAAAAACAGTTATAAATCACTTTTTTCAGTGCTGTTGTAACTTTGAACGGTCACTAAATGAACTGTTGTAAGTTGAGGATAACCTGTATATGTTCATGTATTTTTTTATCCATGTTATTCTAGTTTCACTCTAGTTTCTTTCATATATTTTTTTTCTTTTCTTCTGTGACCTCTAGTGTGTTTTTTAATTTCTTTCATTTTCTTCCATGTCTCTTTCCCCCACCCCAAAATCTACTCTTGACACTACCAAGAAATGGTTTATCCCTACTCTGAATTCTTACTCCTTCTTGTATCCTTCACTAATTACCTCCATCACAAACAAATACATGTTTTAAGAGTTATAATAATTCCTTTGGCATGCGAATAGAGAAATAACCTTATGTTTAACCATGTATTTGTTACAAACAAATCTTTTTTGTCAGTTACTATAAACCTTTTGTAACTTACTGCATGATTGGAAAAAAAGAAAATCTCCCCTCTTTGCTACAACATAAATACTAAATTCTCAGGGGTCTGATGGGAAAAAATGGCCTTAACAGCCTTTTGTGCTTCTTAAAAACATCTGGTACTAGTTAGAAACATCAAGGGTAAACGTTATCTTTGATCTGATCAACAAATAGGAATTCTTGCATTTTCGTCCATTAAGAACGTAGTCTTAGAAAATGGGAATAGGAAACCAGGATACTATTAATCAAAATTAATATTTTCAAAGTTAGATTGTAAGAATTAGGCCGATATGTCACTGCAAATTAACCAGGGCAGCAATTGAGGAAAAATATGAGCAGAGAAAAACAGAAACCCATTTGGGGTTTGTTTCTATTATAAACCATTTGTAAAAGCATTTTCTATATGCTAAATTAATCGGATAAATATGACTTTTTAACAAATGTACATTCCCACCCAATCATTGATCTGGCCTCTAGTTCATGGTACACTTCTACCTCAGCTGCTCTTTGAATGAGACAGCCATGGGATTTTGATTATAACACCATATACGGACATAAATAAAAATTTCAAAAAGATATTCTAGAAGATCAGCATCGCTACTTATAAAGCAGGTGCTCTTAACATGGTAAACATGCCAGGTAATGACTACCTATAATATCAAACTAATAAACTGAGTATAAATCCTAAATAACGAACTATGGTTTATTAATTCCGTAATTTTCACTTTATGGCAGGAGCTTTTATACTCCAATTTCATTTAAATGGAACGGCCTTATGAGATAAATGCTACTTATTGTATGCTAAATTTTGCAATCAAGTTTTTATTTTAAACATGACGTAATAAAGCTTCTTTATAATTATCAATCCAAAAACCTCTCTCTAGTGATTTTTCATATTTAGCACTACAAAAGAATAATTACATTTTAGAACTGGAATGGAGCTTAGACGCAACGAGTCTAACACACTGCTCAGTATAAGAAGCTGCAATGATGACATCCCTGTCAGAAAGACATCTGTTTAATATTTCCAGAGAAAAGAAAGCCTGCTTCCTACTGCTGAAAAGTTTTTGTGTAAGATGACTAACATCCCTTCTATTAAACCTTCTCTTCTATAAATGAAGTACACTTTTAACCTTGCTTCAAGGACTAGCTTGCAAAATATTCTGCATACACTTCAGATATCTGCTATGAAGAACTGGACATGGCACTGTACTCACTGGCCACAAAAGAGAAGCCCTGAGCAATATCCTTATCAGACTTTTGCCTGAACAGGTGAAAAACTTAAATGTTGCTTTCAGCACAATTGGGCCTTGCACAGTTAGTCCTACATGGAGTAACTATGTTCAAGGCAGTGCAAATGCCACTTCCTTTCAGAAGTCCTCCTACGTTGTGTGAAGACAGAAGAAAACCACAGCAAGCCCATGTTTCCCAGCATAAGAGCCCTTCACACACTCAAGTCAATGCCTGAACGTGGCTAATTACAGTACTTCTTGCGATTTGGATGTTATACTTCCATCCATGAAGTCTTGAGTTACACTACTTGCCCTACTAGAAACAAAATGGTTTCTAGAAAGCATTTTCAAGCTTCAGCCGAAAAAGGTATCAAAATGACATATTGTATTTAATTTAGTCTGCAAAATGCTTCAGAAGTGTCAGCATTATGAATCACTTGTCCCTCAAAAGACAAATTTCAATTACACTTATCCAAGGTAAGCTGCACATTAAATGAGAGATACTTGTGCCTACTGATGAAGGAACCTTATGGCTTCAAAACAAGCATGAGCAGGCACAGAAATACAGACCAAGTCACCATGAATTATTTGACTTTACCTGAAAGACTAAGAAAAGACTGCCCTCTTCTTGGGGATTATGTTCAGTCAATCAGCAACTGAAACTGACATACCAGCAATGGAGGAAAAAAAATATCTTTCACTTGCAATTATTTATGACATTAATAGAAGAAAAGTTTGGGGAGCAATTTTTCATAAAAAAGTGGCTAGAAAGGAAGTGCTAATAAGTCTCCTTTTCAATTGTCCCAGTGGATATTTTCATAGCATCTCGTCCATGACCTAAATCTCATTAAAAACACCGCAAGATAGTTTTATCTACATGCAGTGCTGTATAATGTCACAACACAGATGTTATTCTAAGATATGTTGTATTGCCACACGTTCTTTAAATATGTAATTTTCTGTAATCCTGAGCAGAAAATGGCAACATTGTTTTCCCAAGTTGTTTTATTTATTTATTTATTTTATTTACATCCTGCCTTTCCTTAAAAGTTCCAGGCAGCATATACATTAAGGGTTACCCTCAATCAATGACACAACTCTGTAAGACACACTAGGCTGAAAGAGAGTGACTGACTCAACACCACCCAATAAGCTTAGCAATCAAATGGACTTAAACCTGGTTTTTGCTGGTTCCATTCTAAACCACCATAGCATGCTGACTTTCGGTCATGTTTTTGGTAGCAACTATGTAACTCAATATATATATATATTCTTCTGAATTATGCCTTCTTTTCCCTAAGTTGCAGTATAAAAGTAACGTATATATTTTACATATGTTTATAAATGCCACTCTTCTATTTATTGGAAATAATTTTGTTATATAGAAGACAAATCATGGATTTATTATTTTATTTCTTGAATCCATACTGTTTTCCCTGAGAATAAAAGATCTATAAAGTCCTGTCAAAATCTTGAAATATCTGAAAATCTGGTCCAAGAACAAAACTAAAAATTAATCAATCAATCAATGGATCTTACATCTAAAAATGCTTAATAACTCCCATTATGAAGGTGTTGTTTATAAAAATGCAAATATGTTTTAATATTATCTTCTAAAGGTTTCTGTGTTTACTGAAAAAGAAAAAATTGAAATGGCATTAAAAATATTGCACATGCTCTTTTCATGCGGGAAAGGTCACCGTAAAACTTTTAAGCATCGTCTCACCATTTGCTGTATTCATTCTGAGGTTATCCAGAAATTCCTCCAAGAGTTGTGATTGGTTATGCGGGGGCAAGAACTTTCTTGCATCCTTGGAAACGATACCATCTTTCAAAGAAGTACATAATGTTTTTTTATTGCCTTTGAGATTTGTGGTCAATGTTAGCTGCACGCTTTTCTCCGAGAACAGCAATTCCATCTGCCTGAGGTCAAGCTCAGATACAGATTCTCCATTTATAATCAAAATTTCATTCCCAACACACAAGCCTGGGAGCAGAAAAAAGCAGAAGACAGGAAGACACAACAGCAAGAGGGCACGTTAAAACATATTGTAACAAACTGCTAAGAAATTTTTTTTTTTAATCTTACCACTTGAAAGTTTATGGAATGTATTGTGATGAAACAATAAATCCAACAAATGTTTTGCAAAAATTCAGATTTACATAAAGAAAGTATCCTGCTTGTTAGAAAAGGAGTTAAAATTACAATAGGAGAGTAACTTTTCCATTATCTAATAAAGCAATCTAGGCAGCGAACTAGGACAAAAAGCTACTGGCCTAAATCGCTTTTTAAGCATTACACCCAAATAAATATGGACAAAATTCTACTTTCTTAAAGCCTTCCCTTCCTTTTTAGCTTAGAATTTTATCCAGTGAGTACAATAATTAGAAGCTAGTTAAACTGAACAAAATCCCTGGGAACATGGGCAATAAAGCAATAAAGGAATGTAAGAGTTGAGTGGATTCAACAGCCATGAAAAATGGCATTTGATCGTATCATCCTTGTCGTAGAGAATTAATAACAATTTGAAACATAAACACATAGCTTGATGTGACAAGATGAAATTCTCTGAATATTCTTATAGTACAATTGATCTACTCATTGAAAACTCTATTTAACTCAATGTGTTGTCTAGACAGGACTGCTGAAATGAGTGACTTCAGCCAGATGAAATAGATGATATTTCACTCAACATGTTTTCTCTATTCATATACAGTAAATGCATAGCTATCTGCTTGCTGAGGATATGCTTCTTGGAGAACAATAGCATGGCTTCCCAACAAGCATATATGGGGGTGAGGTTGGGGTAGGGAGGAGAAGAGGATTTTTCACATTGGGCTGTCCCTGAAGAGTACCTAGAAGCTTTAGCTGGTACAAAATGGAGTAGCACAGGCAGTTATGTGTACTCCAAGATCTGCACATATTACACCTCAGCTCTGGGAGTTGCGTTGGCTGTCAATTTGCTTCTCACTTAAATCAAAGGTGCTGATTATGACCTTTAAAGCCTTACATGGCATGGGGCCAAATTATTTGAGGGACCACCTGTCCCCAATTGCATTGACCCATGCTATCAGGTCTGGCAGGAGGGACATACTGTGGGTCTCATTAGCTAAGGAACTTCACTTGGCAAGACTCAAGATGAGTGCTTTTTCTGCAATGGCAGACCATATCGTTCCTTCAAGGTGAGATTGGCCCCAATCCAGTTGAACTTCTGGAAGTCCCTCAAAAATTGGTTTTGCTGTTGGGCTTGGGAATCCCATGAAAGTAAACAGCCTGTTAAATGGCATTGTGCACTGTGTACAAGTCTAGACTACACTCGCCCATCTTTTTGTTATTGCAGTTTTTAGCTGTCATTAACTGATTTTAATGATTGGATTTTGTATATTAATTGTGTACCCCACCCAGAATCACATGTGAGACAGACTGCCATATAAATTCAATCGATCAATCAATACAGAGTTCCACATAATGCTTTGCTGTCCATCTGTATAACAAAAAACCTTCCCATGTTGGTGCTAAGAATCTAAGAAAGTTTTGATAGACCTACCCACTGCCAAAAAAGAAAGAGATAAAATGGTTCCTCCTTCCATTCACCCATCCATCCTTCCTTGAGCATTTGTATCCTGTGTATAACTTGTATTTTAGGTGGCTTATTTTAGTTTAGAGCCATGCGTAGGCATTAGAAAATAATGTAAATGAGAGAGACACACAAACCTCCTCTGTAAGCTATCCCATCAGGAAGAACATCACTTATAAAGATATGGGTAAGATACTGGTGTTCATCAACTTGCACGTTGACTGCAAATCCTGGAATTAAAAAAAAATCAGCTTTATAAGCATGTGTCAATACCACCGTCTTAAAATGAACTACACAGAATTAGTATTCAATACCAATTACATAGAAAGAATATATTTTTATGTTATTTAGGATATTGCGTCTCATTAACATGGTATACATCTGAAATAACATAAAAGTAAAATAGAGGCCATTGGAGAATAATTACTAACAGCAGAATATCATTGTTTGTAGCCTTATAACATAGTAACTTCAACAGAGGACATGCCATTTTTTTTAGCTCCCAAACCAAATCACTCTTATCATAGTTTCCTTTGGCTCCATTTATCCAAAGGCCCTGGGTACTCTATTCCATCAAGGTCTTTTCTATGAAAGCTAAACAGGACTCTGACTTCAAAGGCACACTATATCCTTGGCTAACAATATAGGAGACAGAACTAACCAAGTCAACCAAGCAAGTATTTAAAACAGTTTCCTCATTCAGTTAACTTACCAAAATCAGCTACACCCTCTTTCTTAGTAAGATGCGCATGGTAGATGCTCAAAGGAAAGATTTCTATTTCATCATATATCTGTAGAAGAGACAATATCACATTTCAAGCTGGACTGGGGATAGATGCACAAGTTCAAAATACACTCAATGAATAAGCCCAATAGTGTCACTGTTAGGATCAGCTCTTCCATTCAATAGCTGCTTTGCAAGGCTTTTTGTGGTTGCCATTAAAGGACAGAACATTGCCAATTATCGTGTCAATTCTATTGGGATTCTGTATCTCATTTGTTAAATTTTATTTCAGTCACTATTATTGGATTAAAGCATTGAAAAATGTCACTTTTGTATAAAAAGTATGATAGTTAACTTAAAGAATCATTTAAAATATTAAAGGCAACATGATAGAGAATCCATCCATAATCTATATTTGGACAAGAAGCAAAGTTTCACCTTTGTCTGTTATTGCCTAGCTGCAGTTCTAATCCTTTAAGTAATTTTCTCCTTGGCCTGATCAAACTTTCAGTATGACGGATGAGCTACTTAAAAAAAAAAAAAACCTCAAGTATCAAGTCCACGTGAAGAGGGAGATAGCTTTGTTCTCTTTAGCTGTCCACTCTTGTGTAGACAAATAAGATCCTTAAGCTCACTTGACATGTGATGACAACAGATACATGAATAAAGGTGGCTGCCTTATCTCATCTGTTTTTGGCTCCTAATGTAACAGAGCAGCAATAAATTAAGAAGGTGTTACAAAGCTCCCAGAAATTAGAATCACCAGCCAGTTTAGCAGACTGTAGTGAATATCAATGAGAATGGTGAGAATTTCTCATCTATAAATGGAGGTATGCCTCACCCTAACTTAATAAAGAGGTGCAGGGCCTAAAGCTCCAGGCATATGAAAAACAGATCTCCTCCTAAAAGAGCTGCAGAAGTCTTAGGTTTTAATGTGACAAAAAGAAAACAAAATACCAAATACCTGGGGAAATAGCCTATTTAGATTTAGTTTTAATTACATTCAAATTAAAATGCATTTTATTCTGGTCCCCATCCCATTTATTTTCTTCCCATAGCTAATTAAAAAAAAATTCAGTACAGCCTTTGCAATGCCAAATAAAGACTATGTGTAGTTTTCCAGATGAAAAAGGATGTGCCTAAAACAACTCGCATCTAATTTCTAGCAACCTGTTCTTTTACACCAAGTTCAACTAGGGCTAAGTTTTACATATCCAGATTGATATGATAATTACATATCAATCTGCTCAGCCAATATATGTTAGGGGTTTTGGGGTTTTTTGTTCATTCTTTTCAGGCATAGTGCAACACACACACTGGAATGTCACCAAGTTGGAGATGGCTATTTCAACCATTTACCTGCAGCCAACATTGAAAGACCAGGATTCTAATATTTTTCTCCATCTCATAGATCAGTTATTTGTGCCTAATTCCATTTTGGCTATGAGGGGACTGTTCCATTAAGAAGTGTTTGGAGCAAGAAGCAACAGATGGAAACTAATCAAGGAGAGAAGCAACCTAGAACTAAGGAGAAACTTCCTGACAGTTAGAGCAATTAACCAGTGGAACAACCTGCCTCCAGAAGCGGTGAATGCTCCAACACTGGAAGTTTTTAAGAAGAGACTGGACAAACATTTGTCTGAAATGGTATAGGGTTTCTTGCCTGAGCAGGGGGTTGGACTAGATGATCTCCAAGATCCCTTCCAACTTTATTATTATTATTATTATTGTTGTTGTTGTTGTTGTTATTTCATTTCTTGGAGTTAGAGATTATACAGTCCCTGACAAGTTATACTCCTTAGGTATATCTTACTCTAAGGTGGACAGCTCAAAAAATATTCTACCTGTTCTGTCCATCTACACAACTCTGCAAAGTTTGTCATGTTTTCTGTAAGAACGAAAAATTATAAGTCCTCAAATAAGGATTCTGATCAAGAAATCGCATCTCTTGATCCTGTGCACTTACCTGGTCTTGAATATATTCATACATTTCGGGGATACAGTGTTCAGTATTTTCACCTATAAACCTTCTAAGTTGTAAACCATAATGTCTTGGCTCCATCTGCTTAATCTAAAGGATGAAAAAAAAATCTAACATTTAGGAACTATTTGGACAAATATTTATCACAGCAGATACAGAGATACATCTTCCTTCAGTCTCAAACATGTCACTTTCTAAAATACGGTAATAATATGCACCTTCATAAATAAATCATACAGTTTATGTATCAATGTAATTCTGTTGCTTTTAGTTTCTAATATTATTTCTTATGTAGAAAAATCAGCAAGTAGTAAGATAAATTTTAAATCTTGTCCAGTTTATATTGGCAGTTCTTAGCGTCTACAGATTTCACAGACGGCTAATTCTACTCCAAATACAGACCCATGATTGAATGATTAGTATTAATTGGTTGATTGATTGTCAAAAGAAACATGTTTTTGCTCTGGTTGGCTCTTCCTACATTTTTATTTTCAAACTCCTCTGGAATTGTGAAACACTGAAGTTTGAATTCTATGATAAACACTGATGCATAGAATATATTTTCATTCTGTACATGAAAGGAGGTTTCCTCTATGGAACCCTTCTGCAAACAGAAAGGATAAAGACCATTTTTAAAATTCCCACTGCCACTTCTCATGCTATTTCAAAGAACAACCCCAAAAAGTCATTATAGATAACATGCTGGTTAAAGATCAATAGTGCCTTAAGTAAGGGACATTATACAAATAATTACGGATGTGCTCCCTTTTTTAAGGCAATTTCCTTTCACAAAACTTTTCCACTTGTCTCTGGGACTCTCATGCCACCTAGTGGTTATCTGTGATATCTTACACTTGCCTGTTTTTCTCAAAATAGAAAGCGCAAGTGATAAAAACTGAGTTTAAAAATCCACTCTGGGTCTTAAAAGCTAGATTATTATCAGGAAAACTATTTCTGGGATACTGGGACAAAGTGAATGCTTTTCTCCCAGGTTTTAGGACAAGGTGGTTGCAATATGTTGCTACCGGCCAGTTTTACCATCTTATTCATTGTTTATTTTATCTGGATTGCATATAGCAATTGTTGTTGTTTTTGAGCCACCTAGATTCAATTGGAGCATGATGGTGGCCAGTTGAATGAATGAATGAATGAATGAGAAGTTTATTTTCTCTACATCAAAACCAGTTAGTTACTAAATACTTTTTGAAGATACTTAAATTTTTAATTACTTGTATTTTGATTACTTTCTTCACTGCCTACTTAAGGGAAATAAGTGTAATTATATGATAATATTAAGATATGGAACAATGTACCTTGCATGCCAAGGTCAACACATCATTTATTTTGTGATTTGGCTTTAGGGTTAACATTATTCCTTCGCCATCAGGGTACCGAACCAATGACTGGATATCCCAGATATTTTCTTTTGAAGCATTTTCTGGAGCCGAGTAGTAAACATTTAGAAATTCATCTACTTTCTGCTGAGAGAAAAAAACATACAGCATTTAGTAAATATTGTTGTTCTTTTAAAGAGCAAAGGGTTTAGCTGTCTAATAAAGTATTAAAAATCACGTCTCAGATCATGTCTTTATTTGTAGTTTATAGATTCGATAAAAAGGTAATTGAAAATGAGGTATTTGTAGCAGACTTTCATTCAACATTTTTGCAGCAATATTTCAAAATGTTTTCAAATCAGTAAAAATGAAGACCTTTAGTAAGATGGAATGGAATGAAAAAACAACAGTGTAGCTTTCATTGCTATTCCTACCAAACTTCACGTCCCACCTCTGTCCCTTTTTTCTTAAATAATCATTAGCAGATATGACATTTTCAGTGGAAATGAAAAAAATTAGAGAATGTTAATTCTACTGACTGTTGTTACGATTTGAAACATAAACTTGATTAGGTTAAAGTTTCATTTAAAACCTTCACCAACAGAGGGCAGTATAGCTAGTTTCACTCATACAGATATGTAGAATACTATGTGTACCCACATGAATTTACATTTCTTTTTATTTCCTTCATATTAAAAAGTCAGCAAAACCTCATTAATGAATGTCTATGGAGATTTTCAGTCATCCAGGTCAGGGTTGTCCCAAAGGTGCTTTTTCAAGAGGCAACTGGACTTCCTTTATTTTTCCTTGAAGATATTTCGCTTCTCATCCAAGGATCTTCTTCAATTCAGTTCTGAAGGAGCTTCTTGGATGACAAGTGAAATGTCTTCAAGGAAAAGCAAAGAAAGGCCAGTTGCTTCTTGAAACAGCACCTTTGGGTCTTATTAATGAATACAGATTTTCTTATTTTCTTCATATTAAAAAAATAGCAACCGATGTCAAACCTTCCACATTTAAACCACAATCACGGTAAGAACACTAGAAAATGTCTCCTCTATATTAAAAGACATAAGACAAAAGCTACATATAAAGGTAGATCCCAGCAATTTTTCCATCTGAGATCAGCTTCAGACTATGTAACTGTAATTTTTACTTAAACCTCAACCCATTCATTTTCAGAACATCAAAGATACTTATGTTCAAAGCATTTCAATTAAGCTTTATTATTTTAATATCCAAAAGGTTTATTTATTTCTTATATTTGAATCTCATTTTTTTCTTTTAGGAGCAGAAGGCAACAAACTTTCTTAAAGATCCTCTTCCACAGAGGCAATCTAGAAAGAAATCATTAACAAAGATCACATTTTTAAAAAATGAAAATGGTAGCTTATTTCCACTCAGCTAGAAATCTGAAAAATGAAATATAGGAAAAACTGTGCTTATAAAAATAATTTTGTCCATTTTTGCAATGTAGGTATAAAAAGCAAAGACAGAACATATTTTAATGAAAAACAAAAAAAAACAAAATAGTGTTTACTCAGTGTGTTTACACAGTTAACCTATGTCTAATACCGTAGCTTTATACTTTACAAACATGTTTCAATAAAGGAGGATATTTGTAACTCAGGGTTTAAATGAAGGATCCTTGGTGGTCTCAGAGCTTGTTGTTTTCTTGCAGACATTTCATTACCCAAACTAAATAACATCATCATTTCTAGTGACTTGACTAGCACTATGGTGTTACCTAGTTTGGATAATGAAAGGTCTGCAAGAAAACAATCAAGCTCAGAGACCACCAAGGACCTCTCAGAGGCATGTTTGTTCCCATCTTTAAACTGATTTAATCTTTGCAATAATTAGATATGAAATGCAACGGATGGTTTGCCTAAGCCTATTTTCCTTGCCTAACATTCATAACTTTTTTCCCCTTTTGTTCAATTGTGTCTGATTCTCACAGACTAGCTGCAGTTTTCTTGGCAAGGTTTTTCAGGAGAGGTTCTAGGGCTTACAGAAAGTAAACTGGCCTAAAATCACCCAGTTTGCTTTGTCTCCAAGGTGCAACTAGAACTCCCAGTTTCTAAGCTGATGCCTTAACCCATTAATGGCGAACCTATGGCACGGGTGCCAGAGGCAGCACTCGGAGCCCTCTCTGTGGGCACACACGCTGTTGCCCCAGCCCCGCCTCCCCCCACGGCCCCCTCACCAGCAGCACCCCTGGAGGAGAGTCACCCCAGGCGCAGTCCACACAGAGCAGCACAGCCAAGGACATAGCCGGGCAACAGGGACAAGACTCTGCCCTTGCATCCCATAACATGCAGATGATGCTGCGGGGTGTGGGCAAAGGGCATGGCTGCCATGGTGCTGCAGGGCTGCCTGGCGATCTGCTGCGGCAGGCCATGGAGGCGGTGCGTGGCCCTGCAGGCGGGCGGGGCAGGGGGTGGGCGGGGCGGAGCAGGCAGGGCAGGAGGCAGAGCGGGGGTGGGGGGCAGTTTTTGGGCACCCGATCTTTAAAAGGTTCGCCATCACTGCCTTAACCACTATACCAAAGTGACTCTCTTAACAGTCATAAAATATCTGCACAAATAGTTTTTAGGTTTGCCAAATTAGAAATACTTTTTTAAAAAAAATGTGATGGAAATAAAATTCCATACAATTTTTAAAAGAAAAAAAGGCTAATTCATTTCAAGATCAATTTATATTTTCCAACTTTAAAACTAAGTGGCTAGATTTTTCCTCTCAGTTAGGTCTGCTCTGTAACTAATATCACAATACTTCATTCATTTATTGCCACAGAGTTCTGACAACACATTGAGTTTTCCAGCAATTTATGCCAAGTCTGTAATGTGCACGACATTTTTGCTTGAAAAGCAGCTGGTTTCTTCATAATTTTCCTGTCTTTGTCTCCGTTTTTATATGAAACACCTCAGAAAACCTGTGTGCTTCAGTAAACCCATCAGGAAATGGTGAGTGGGTTAGCATGCTACAATTAATCATTTCTTTGAGTAAGTGAATGAGGCATTATGAAGCAGTGCAGCAGCTCCTCTAGATACAGCTATTTAAACCATTTAAGTACTTTTACAGCTGGAATGCTACAGCTTATTCTATGTAGTAGTCTGGGGCTAATTCAGTGAAGCAAGTGTCACAGATCTGGCTTCGCATCAAGGCGTTCTCACAATTGATGTATTTTCCTACTGTCCTTAGAAGCAAGACCAAGCAAGCAAGCATGTAACAGCAAAGGTACTTTCAGTGGGGCCACTTTAAATGTACATTTCTGCATCTTGCATAAAGCAGTGCCATCATATCCTATAGTACTAGAACTTCAAATATAAAGGACTTCTATACTGCTCACAAAAATAAAGGGAACATTTTAACATGGAACTGAAGGAGTTTGCATTCCCTTTATTTTTGTGAGCAGTACGTTTACTATCAAGGAGAGATTTTTAAAAAAATACTATATAGTATCAACTGATAATTTTATTTTTTTAATGTAGTTTAATATAACAGAGATATTAGTGAAGACTATTTCTAGTCTTAAGGGAGGTCTCTAAGGCAGAGCTCCCCGACCTTTTCAGCTTGTCAGCCCGGAAGGAAAGGGAGCAGCAGTGAAATGTGTGGTGGGTGTGAGGCCCCATGTACGCATGCGCAAACGGTTTCACACAGAGGCGGCGCTAGTACGTTTGCACATGTGCAAGGAAGTTGTGCACACCCATGGTTTGCGTGCTGGTGTCCGCGTGGATGCAACAAACGGCCCACTAGCACCCGCATGATGCTGGTGGTGGTGCCAGCGTCCCCGTGCATGCGCAAATGGGATTGCTAGTGCCCGTGCAGTGGAGCTACTGTGAGTTGGGGGTGCTCACCAGCTATTCCCGGGGCCCGATGGCCAAGAGACCACAGCCCAGTACCAGGAGTGGACCATAGGTTGGGAACCCCTGCACTCAAGCCAAGCTTAGAATAAAATGTTGGACCAGACACCAACTTACTACATCAATAACATGGCACCATCAAGTAACTAGGCACGCTCTTAAAAAGGACCTCATTTAAATTTTTATGTTTAAATTGATACTTTAAAGCCCCCAATTTCTTACAAGATTTTTGAGATTTTGCAAGAGAATCCAGGAAACCATAGAAGAAAAAGTTGTCAAGTACTGGTTTATTATATCATTGAAGCATTTACTTATTAAGTTTTCCAGCAACAATATTTGCTTTGATCTAAAAGGTCAATAGGGCTCCTTCTCTTCTCCCAAAGCTACCCATCTGCCCTCTTACTGGGAAGTCAGCATTTCCCAAGGCTTCACTACCCTAAAGACTGGGAGTCCAAGTGCTCCAAACCAGCCCTTCTTTGGAACTGTAATGGAAAATGAGATCAGTGGGAGGAGTCAGTATTTATTGATTTAAATGCTTCTAGTACAACAAAGTGGCTTGTGACAAGAAGTTATAGTTGTCTGGGGGAGCTCTGGTGTCATCCACTATCATCCAAACCTTTGGAGTTGGCCAAGAAAATAAATCCACAGAATATATTATCTTCTCTATTTTCTGGTTTACAAGCCCAAGGGCTTGACATAAGGAACTTTAGACAGTTATGACTTTAAATAAAAATGAACAAGACATGTTTCATGTTTGTGGTCTATGAAAGTTGCATACTGTAATTATATTAGAAAATGAAAGGATTATACTATATATGAACAAAAGTATACAACCTAAAACTACTGCCCAGTAGTTTGGGATATATGATTCATTAATTGTATTAAATGAATCACATATTTTACTGATTGAATATAGCTAGCCGGTATCCAATCTACAGAGATTTTTTTTCTAAAAAAAAAATTGAATACTCCTATCCCAGCATAGGAATCTCATTTCTGTAAATGAAAAACATATAACATAGAATAGCAGAGTTGGGAGGGATCTTGGAGTTCTCCTAGTCCAATCCCCCTACTCGAGCAGAAGACCCCATGCCATTTCAGACAAGTGACTGTCCATAATTGTTGAGCAATTTTAATGGGACAAATTAGTGTGACAATACTGTGAGTGGCAGGATATGCAATAATTTATTTAAGAGACTGCTGCAGAAGCTTGTATAGAAAAGATAAAAGTATTTCCCGCCCCCGCCCCCACTTATGACTCAAAGCAAGTAAGGAAGCCCATTCAACCTGCTTGTTTGTCATATATTTATAACATCTGCACACACATTAAACAAGTGAAAGTTAAATTAAATTTGTTGCATTTTATTATATTACCTCAGCAGAATTACTGCAATACTGAGGTAGCTGTGTTCCAGGAATTCCATGCCCTCCAGTTGAGTCAAAAATCTAATTAAAGAAAAAATAAATTAACATAATGCATAATGAATCGCTGTTTCACTTGCAAAAAAGGCAATAAACCCCCAAATAAAGTAAAAGTACACGTTGGTTCACCCTAAAGTATCTACCTGCTACTAGCAATGGGTACTGGCTGTTTCATGAAGAAGCAGTCCTAGATCTGAATTTGGCCCAGAGACAACTGGAATAGCATCCTGTATGCTTAAGTGGAGGCGGGGAGGGGGGCCAGGTAAATGTGTGGTAGGAGTCGCTTGCATAAGACTCCTCCTGAACTGGATTTCAAACCATTATGCTTCCTTTATCAAAAAAATATTGTCAGAAGGGACTATTTGGGCATGGACAATAGAAGCAATGCTGGGGTTGGTCATTTATCCCTAGAATGAAAACTCTGTTTGATGATCCATTTGTTTGTTTCCTTGGCTCACGAGTCTTTCCCAGCACCAAAGTTCAAAAGTGTCATTATTCTTCCTATCCTGTTCTTGAAAATCCACTTCAAAAAGATGTAGTTCCATTTTCAAGATAATTCAATGCTGGCAGCTTTTTTTTACATGACTAACATTTAGTGGCACCCATGTAAGACTTCCAGGCTGTAACCACATTTGGAAAGAGTTAAGCTCAAACTTTTTCATTCTACCTTCTCTGATTTTGGGAATTTGAATGGGAGGAAGCCTATTATTGGTACTAATCAAGATGTGTCACAATTCTGGTAAACACTGAGAGCTAAGTTCATATGAAGTATATTTCCACTAAATTATTATTCCACAAAAAAATCTACTGATCTATTGATAGACCACTGCATTTCCTTTTCTCATGTTCTTCAAGAACTACATTTTTGATAAGGAACATGTGAGAGGCAACCAAAGAAGATAAGAGTTGTTATTTCCTGATAAATTTCTGACAGCACTTTAGTATCTTTCTAAACATCTTAAGATATGGAACTGGGCTTATGGCGTCTAACTGATTCATGTACTTGTGACTTTTTAAATAAATATCATGCAAACCACCCAGGTCTCACAATATTTTTGGCCACTCTTATCCTTTTCAGTTATGCAATTGGTTACTACAATATGTCCTCTATCTTGGATTACTACAATATGTTTCTATCTTGACTGCAAACACACTAATCAATTTTGATGTGTTCTATTCGCCAAGAAGTTTACAGTTATGGTATTTTTTCCTCAGTTGGATTTTTTCATGACACAATACATGTAGCTACACTTATTTATATTTGCTACATTTTTCCTATATTCTTCCTTTTTAAATTGCCTATGAAATCACTTAATATAATAAATATTCTTAGCCACCCAATATATATATATATATCTGATATCACAAATACACTTAATGGGGAAACTGGCGCTGACGTTTATAAATGTAGTATCCTATTGCTGGGCTTACACACTGTACTATGCTTTAGTTTAATGTAGTTTACACTGTCACACAAACAGATCAATACATTAACCAAACATGGTTTGTTTTAGACTCCAGATTTAAAATTGGTCCTGCCTCTTCAGCAATTTCCCTCAGTAATATCATCAACAACTTTCTAGCTGGTCAATAGAACGAGTTGCTATCCCCAGGGACTGGCAAGTTTTTCTATTTGCTCCAAGCAATCCAATGCAAATGGTACTAAATAAAAGGGAAGAAACTCCAAGAACAGACTTGGCAAATCATCGCTACCTTCCTGATGTGCAATATTGGTTCTGGATTGGTCAAAAGATCATAGTTTATCAAACACTGGCTTTGCATAATGTGCAAATGTAAATCTATTGACTTTCTGCATGGTTCTATTTGAGAAGGTTTAGTACACCATAAGATTTAAGTTATGTAGTCTTTATGTCACCGGCAAAGCATCAACAGACTTTGGCATGATTGCTAATACTTCTCAATGTTCAATGATATGAATCAAGTGAGAACTACCTGGGTTATAGAAGGTCTCTTCTCCTTTGCCTTTCTCGCGAGGGTATCCAGTCCCTTCAGGGAGGAGAACAAACCCTTCTTGCTCCACACTCTCTGTGAGAGAGACCATTTTCTCTTTCTGAGAGCTGCCTCGTCCCTGGAGCAGATCTAATTTTGGGGAAAGGGGAGAACAGGGAATGGCAAGGAACAGAAGGGAAAGTCAGATGCAAGCATTGAACTGTAGATCTCTTCATATCTCTTCTCGGACAACAAGACAGTAATCAAGATGAGTCACATGAAGTAAGAGATAAAAGATACGTTCCAAAATGACTTATCTTCACTGTTGTGATGGCCTCTATAACACTTGCTTTATAACACTTGCAGCAGATAATGAGAAGGAAAATAAAAGAGGGAATGCAAGTTTTTGAGAGATGGCAATTCTGCTATCTTTTAGAATAAATATGGCGATTGAGTTTCCCAGAAGCTCTTCTCTTAGCATGGGAGAGAATTTCATCAGCATGATAGTTATAGATCTCTGTCCCAGGCCAGCCAATTGAAGTTCTCTGTGTTATCCCAGTCTGGACGCTATGGTGGGAGAGGGACGATTGCATAGCCAACAGGCTCTGATTCAACCTTGAGAAGACAGCTCTGACCTGCCCACCCCCCAAAACCAGATTCCAGTTCTATAGATTTTCCACCCATAGCCATACGTGGGGGTTGTCCTTCCTCTGTCAGAGGTTGTCCTTCCTCTGGGTGCAATTTGGATGTCTTCCTGGGCTCAGGGCTCCTGCCTGAATAGGTCATAGCCAAGAGGGTCCTTGTACAGCAATATATTGTGCCCTTTACTGGTTCAGGTGACCCTGCTCACCATCACTCATGCTCTAGACACCTCTCAGCCATATTTCTGCAAGGCACCCTAAATGGGACCGATTTCAAACCCCACCCAGAAGCAGAAGCTAGTTCAGAAGGCAGGAATGTGGGCAGTAACAGCTGTGCCTCAGTCTGCCTTTGTAATATTATTTTACGAGCTGCATTTGCTCCCAGTAGATTTTCAGATAAAATTCACTTATATAGCACTTATATAGCCCTATATGACACAGGACCATATTTTACTTGCAAGATTGCCTTTCCCTGGCTAGCTTTGACCACCCTCTAGGTCAGGGGTAGGCAAACTTGGCTCTTTTATGACTCGTGGACTTCAACTCCCAGAATTCCTGAGCCAGCCATGCTGGCTCAGGAATTCTGGGAGTTGAAGTCCACGAGTCATAAAAGAGCCAAGGTTGTCTACCCCTGCTCTAGGTCATACAGGGTTGCCATGGGCCCCAGCCCCCTTTCTGAAGTAATGCAACCAAATGGGACCGAAAAAGATATGACTTCTCTATTACTCTCCTTCCAGCTTACCAGGGCGTGAAATGATGAGACTGAGAAGAGGCCAAGTCTCCCAAGGGCCATTTTCGAAGGACGGCTGGCAGCAGCCAGAAGACTCTTCGGATTGGGAAGTTCTCCACCTTGCAGACTGGCTAAGTAACAGCGCATTTTGAAGAGGTCCATGTTAAATTTTTCCAGATTCTGCTCCCATTGCTGAATCTGTTTAGGAACACATATAAAGTATTAGAGCAGGACAAATTGTGGAGAGGAAATAACTCTGCGCCTTGGTCCCAAGCTATTTACATCTGGAACAACATAAAAGTTTATTAGTTTATCCTTTTCAAAACGCATTCAGTCAAATTGTGTTCCAAGTACTTATGAAAATTGATGTTGTGTCAAAAGAAACCTGGAACTGCAAGAGGAAAATATATAGAAATGCATCAGCCCTACTGCTCTTCCAGTTTGTCTTCCCCAGTCTCTGCCTTTAAAGGGTGGATTCAAGACAATAATAAAAATTACTATTGGGATGGGGGGAAGGGGAGGAGGCAAAGCCTCTATTACCTTTTTGGTACAGAGGTGGCAACTAGCTATTTTTAATACTCACTCTGAAAAATATTTACTATTCTCAGCTAAAAGGCCAGCTAAACCAGCTGGTCCTTTTAAAACTCAGAAAATATAAAGCTACGACTGATAGATTTCTTGTATCAGAGTTATAAACTGAGATTAGTTCCTTAGATTTCCACTAAATAAGAGAGTTTCAAGACTTTTCTCTCCATTTCTGGGCCTTCTGTTTTCTTGAGCTCTTTCCTGCCAGTGCCTTTTTATATACTTTTATGACATTCATGACCTCTGTTCTGATGTGCAACTAAATACTGTATGTGGACAACCTTCAATCTGATAGAAAACTGGACCATAATTGCAGCCTTGGCCTGTTCTTTCACACGTTCAGTTGGCAGAGTGCAACTGAGTTATGATCACACAGACCAGGATGTGAGAAGACTTCCCTATACTACTTAGGGCCCTACTACAGTGGTATCTCAGATTTGTTTGCATTCAACCAATTGCAACTTTGGCTCCCCTTCAGATCTCCAGCTTAACATGAAATAGTCGGTGAATAAAGTAGTAGTCCAGTAGGCCCACCACATGCTCTGTCTAGTCGAGCCTCTGCATTTTCATCTGAACATATTAAAAGGCTGTACAGGTAATCCTCGACTTACAACAGTTTGTTTAGTGAACGTTCAAAGTTACAACAGCACTAAAAATGTGACTTATGGCCGTTTTTCAGTGTTACAACCTTTGTAGCATCCTCAGAATCATGTGATCAAAATTCAGATGCTTGGCAACTGGCTCATATCCCCTTTTACAACCTCCTGACCAGCAAAGTCAATGGGGAAGCCAGATTCACTTAACAACCAGGTTACTAACTTATCAACTGCAGTCATTCACTTAACAACCGTGGCAAGAAGAGTCATTAAATGAGGCAAAACTCACTTAACAAATGTCTCACTTAACAACAGAAATTTTGGGCTCAATTGTGCTCGTAAGTCGAGGACTACCAATAGTTCATCAGGTTTTTTATCTTCATCTTTCTAATTTATTTTTCCTGTCTTTATCTCTCCTGGAACTGAGATCAGAGTTACAATGTGAGACACATAAAATCAAGGGAAGGGAGTGGAAAAAGATCCTAGAATATAGGAAAAGTCAAGGATAAGTAAAATCCTAGAGATTTTTTTTAATTTCCAATAAGTAATTGTACCCCAGAATCATGTTTGTACTAATTTTAATAACGTTTACCATTATAAGGGTAAAAAAAATACATATAAACTAAGAAAAATGTAACAAAGTAAAAAAGAGACAATAATTAAAAGAAAAGAAAAATGTAATATATATAAAAATAAATGATTTCCCCCTTCATCATGACAGATACAAACAATTTCAGCAACTTCTCTAATACAGGTAGTTCTTGACTTACAACCACAAATGGGACTGGGATTGCAGTTATTGCGGTCGTAAAGCAAGACATCATATAATGTTATATTGCGGAGTGCCAAGGAACTCAGGAACCGTATTTGGAGCTGTCTGCCATACCCCAGGGAAGCCTCATCCACCCCAACCTATCCAATCAAACATTTGTTTGCCCAGTTGCTTTCTCTCCCAGTTCCCTGAACCAATTTTTTTGTGCCCAGCTGCCCTGGCCAAAGCAGAAGTGACTTGCTGCCTCTGCCATCTCCTTTTCAGACCAGTGGCCAACAGGCTACCCTTATCCCAACGGCATAACGTCAAGCCACAGCATCCACAAAACCCCAGCAACCTCCAGCAAGCATTTGTTCACCCAGCTGTCTTCTTTCATCTTTGGGGCCCAGCCACCATGGCAGAGGTGGAAGCACCTCACTGCCTTTGCCATCGCCTTTTTGAATCCAGTTTCTCCTGTTAACTTTTCCTACATGTGGCTCCCTGAGCTTTTGGAATGCTGTGCTGCCTTTGTAAAATCTGCCCTGCCTTTACTTCCAGAAGGCTTTCTGAAGATAGTGCAGCCTTTAGAAAGCCGTGCTTTCTTCGGAAAGCCTTCAGAAAGACAGCAGAGCTTTATAAAGACAGCACAGTTTTTTCTGAAGACTGCACTTTCTTCAGAAAGCCTTTGTAAAGCTGCACTGTCTTCAGAAAACTGTGCTGTTTAAGTATCTCTGGACTTCAGCATGAAACTATTGGTACAAGAAGCATTTATTAGATTCCTTTAAAATTGCCCTCTGTTTAGATTTTTCTCTTATTTAAAAACTGAATTCCTTTTTGAGTTAACATTGCAATCTACCCATTCACTAACATTCAAATCATAGAAGTATGTAGCACAAGCATTCCATATAACCTCACAATTATATATACAACTAAGTCCAAGAGAGAAAATAATAGGTTCTAGAATGTTGCAAATACTGCATAACCAAGCCAATGAATATTTATAGGAGATATATCTGATAACAAGCAGAAATGGAATTTTAAAGAAACTATAAAGTGTCTTCAATTGGAAAATCTCTTGTGTAACTGCTTTGAAAAAAACACTTTTTTTTCTTTTGCGAATTTCACATTAAAAAGAGAGAGGTGCATGAGGGAAAGAAATCACAGGCAGTATTCAGATCATACCATTAACATTTAGCATTTATTATGGGGGTATTGGGGAATATTTATTACATTAACCCACATTTATACGAAAAAAGCAATAAAAATTCTGACTGTTATTACGCTGGAATCATCTCCATTATATCCCACACATCCTTCAGCTTCTCAGCCAAAAATGAAGTTATTTACTCTGCTATGGATACTGATTCAGAAATAAGACTCACTTTGTTCAATGAGATTTACTCCCTAGTAAGCAAGTTTTCAGATTGGAGTCCAAGAGCTTATTGTAATATTTTCTTATATCTAAACCTAATGTGAAATAATGAGAGTGTATATTCTAGATCAGAGGTCTCCAACCTTTGGGCACCAAGGACCGGTTCCGTGGAGAGAGGTTTTTACACAGACCGGAGGGGGCGTGGTTTTGTGTGCTGCCTGCATCTCGCGGATGGGGCTTTGTTTGTTTGTGCGAACTGGTTGCTGGCATGCCGCAGCCCGGTACTAGTCCATGGACCGAGGGTTGGGGACCCCTGTTCTAGATCATCAAAAATTAGAAAAACTCCAGGAATGTTCTTGCCAACATGCTACTGGCTCCTTTAAAGCCTCCTTGTTTTTAGGTGGACATGAAAGCAGCAGCAAGGCAAGCAAGGGAAGGTTGAATACCCCATAAGATTTCAGAAACGAAGTAGGTAAATTGGAGGACACCAAATTTGGTGCAATGTTTAAAGATACTAGGCTGGAAACCAGAAGAATGAATTCTAACCCTATGTCAGCACCAATCCAGCTAGGCAACCTTTGGCCAATCATTATTTCTCTGCCCTAGGCAAGGGCTGAAAATGCTGCCAAGAAAACTGCAGGGATGTGAGGGCCAAGGCTTATTTTAAGGTGCAAGGGCACACCCAGAACTACATACACAAGAAGACTCTGATGTAGAAGCATCTGAATTCAGGCAATTTAAGCAGAACTTCCTTCTGGAAGTCAAGAAAAAATTTGCCCCAGTGACTTGGAGACTCAGAGAGCAGTTCAGTTTCTCATCACAATTGGCAAATTGCACAATGAAATTAAAAACCTTTTGCTTAACCTAGGGCCATTATATCAAAGTTTATACATATTATTTCTTTATGCAGGAGAGATCTGGTCCCAATTTATAATGGCATTTGGTTAAGCCAGTAAAAGATTTTTAATTTCACTGCCCATTTGCCAATTGTGATGAGAAACTGAACTGCTTTCTGAGTCTCCAGTCACTGGGGCAGATTTTTCTTGACTTCCAGAAGGAAATTCTGCTTAAATTGCCTGAATCCAGATGCTTCTACATCAGGATCTTCTTGTGCAGAGTTCCCCAACCTTTTGGTTGGTGGCCTGGAGGAGGGAAAGAGAGGATGGTTTTGTGGAACAAGCAGGCTTGCACGTGTGCGCGCGCATGAACACCGCTCGTGCGAGTGAGGCTGAGAGCACTCATGACACTCGCACAAGTGGAGCTGTGAGCTCCCAAGATGCTTGTGCGAGGTCTCGAGTGCTCACACGAGTGGGACCGCAAGCTGTTGTGACGCTCACATGAGTGAGGCACCAAGCGCCTGCGATACTCACGAGTGGGGCTTCGAGCACCTGCAACACTCACATGAGTAGAGCTGTGCGTGGGCACACACCAGCCAGCTACTCACGCGGCCCGGTTGTGAATAGGCCACAGACCGGTAATGGGCCGCGGCCCACAGGTTGGGGACCCCTGTTCTTGTGCCCATGCCTGTGGGTGTGCCCGTGTACCTTAAAATCAGTCTTGGCCCTGAGACTGCTTGAATATATATATATTTAAAATGAGAGTATAAAATAATGACCCTATCATAAGCTTTTCTAACTGAGCCATAATTAAAAAGAGTGAATGTGAAAATATGCTTCATGTATTTAAGTCTAAGGACTGAAATGGTGTGTTTTACTTCTTCCTGAATAGCATACTAAAGTATTTCAAAATGGAAAAAAATATTTTAGCCTAAAGGATTTCAAAATAAATCAGCAGCACTCCTGAGTGTCAGCTCTCACCCGCTGTCGAATTTAATGCATAATTAAATTGTAGAATGACTGCCAACTTGAATGGTTTAAAAGAAACTTAGGCAAACGTAATAACACTATTAAGAGCTGTAATCTGACATCAAAGATATTAAGCTTCTTAATACCTGTTGCTGGGAAACCCAAGTATAACAACTTGGTTGTGAGGCATCCATTAAGCTTATTGATATTGGCAAAACAAGACAGTTGGATTAGATAACAGTTATTTTTATGTTTACTGTATGATACAGTATGTGTGGCATTTGTATTTAAATTTAGCCTAAGGTGATTTCCTGTCTCTTCTATTAAACTCTCAATAGTTTTAGGGGTTCTCTAGAAATTCTCTTCAGTACAATTGGGATCAGAGACCCTGTTTTACAGTAGTGCCATTTCTTTCTGAGTCAGCCATTCCAATTATTGTTAGTGGGAGAAAACAGATTGAACCCTTAGACATCCCAATGTGAGGTATCTCAGAACCTGGCCCTTCCCACCACTTTCTTTAATATCTATCCACTCTGGAAAGTTGGTTCACTCCACACCAGGTTGGTTCACTCCACACCAAACAGGAGCTTCATGAAATAGTGCCTGAAATAGGCTTACAGTGATTCACAGTAAGATGGCGTGACTCTTTTGCAGAAGCCTTCTTGGTTCATCTTTAGCTCTGGATGAAACAGCGCTATTTCAGAAGATGAGCAACCTGGGATTTCCTGCCAGATACAATTAATGTTACTCAGCCTTGGCTGATATGCTAGTTGAAGCCTTTCCTGATCATCTCACATTTGGATTACCACAATTTCCTTCACATGAGACTGCCCTTAAAGAGAGCTGGGAAGCTACAATGACGTAAAATGCAACTGGACGCCTGCTGACTGGTGCCAACCGATACCGTAGAATAACATAAATATTGTAGGAACTGTATTGGATTACCACTAAGAGTCCAACCTTAATTCAATTGCTAGCTATTTCCTATAAAGGGCTTTAGTGACTTCAGGAATATCTGTTCCAGGTAAAATATGTACCTAATATGTACAGATCAAGATAACATGTTGGGGACCCTCCAGAAAGTTAGAGTAGCCCAGAAACAGCCCTTGTCAATCCTATCTCCCTTGCTTGGAAACAGCTTGCTCCTGAGGTTAAAATGCCCCCTTCCCAATTATGATTTAGGAAAGCTATGAAGACAGAACTTTTTCAGAAACCCTTTGGAGCAGAGGGTGTAATATGTCTGGTGGGCAATAGTTCAAATATCGGCAGGGTTATTTTGTGTTGATTCTTCCAATTTACACAGGAGAATGTGAATATCTTCATGTATCTCTTTCAGAAATCTGCAGAAATAACTACTTCCATATGTGCAAGTAGTGGATGCCAAGAACAGTTACCCATGAGAGCTTCCTTAAACATATATGCTCAAGTCAATTCTACTGCAACAGTGATTTCCTCATCTGCAACATATTGTCTTCAAAATGCTTGCTTTCTAGCCTAAAAATATTAACAAATGGCTTACTTAAAGAAGCCACATTTTGCAATGGTAATGTGTGGAGGTTAATCCACTTCAGAGTACCTGGTTTTCAATTGCTTTCCTGTTTTTAGGATCACTAACAATCAGGAGTTGGAGCTCAGCCATCTTTTTCATCTTGCTATCCATGTCAATCTTCTGGTTGAGGGCTTTAGTTTGATTTTTCAGCAATCTGACTGTATCTTCCTTCCCAAGTTTTTTTGCAAAGAGAGAAGCGGAAGCAGAATGTATTGCGGTAACCCAGTTTTCAAGGTCAGTCTGGCTTGTAGCCTAAAAAAAAAAAAGGGTAAAAAAAAAAAATCAAACAGAATGCTAAAATGCAACTTACCAAGTTTCACAACCAATGGACAACAGTGTGAGATCAATTCAGTGATGACAGCATGCAATTTCCCCCTTCAAACTAATGAAAGGCTTCTTTTATACTAATACTGCCTTGAAAAACTGGCAATTGTCATAGCTAATAATTCTTAGGCTTTATCTAAAAAGGAAGAACTTTGTATAAAAGATTGAATTCATCACAGGATGCTTGACTGCAAGGATGGCAATTACATAACCTACCATTAGCTTAATTTAAAAAAAAAAATACAAATGAATGGAAATTGTACTGAAAATAATTGCAAATGAAGAAGCAGGAAGACAACTTCCGTGACTGTCCAATAACAGTTTATGCCATCTCCTAAATTCTCTGTAATGTGCTAAAATGCTTTTTGTGTAAGAAAATGCAGGGGCTGCATAGGGTTGATTATAAAGAAGAATGCAGTCATTACAACATTAGAAACATTGCAATTCAGTCAACCTGTTTTCTTCCCGTCATTATGCTTGCCTTATTGGTTTAAACTTATTTCTTTTAAACTCTGAGGTAGCCCTCTGTCCCAGTAGCTTATCTGTGGAACAAAAAAACCTAAAGTATCTATATCAGAAGATATGTTGTCTTGCCAATTACAAGAAGCACAGATTGAATTCAACACAACAATGCTACTTTAAGTACTCTTATTTTCAGACAATGCATTTTTGACTGATAATACATAGTATTAAATGAAAATATTAGGCCAATATAGTAAAAAATGCTATAATACTATAACAATTTTCCTATAGAGGATGTAAAAAAACCTTTTTTTACTGCATTCTTAAAAGCAAGATTTCCACCAACTTTTATGCCTATTACAAATCCTGCCATTGCAGAATCTCAATTTTCTGGAAAAAAAAACCCATTATGTTCTATCTCAAAATATGCTCATCAAACCAGGATATAAAGAAGTACAGCTTAAAAACCTCTGAATGAATTTCTATAACATCTGATTTGTGTCTGATATCTATGTTCTAACTTACCTCCATATTTAATCTCAAAAATAAATTTATGTTTAAGGCTGAATCCTGACTAGAATTTAATTGAGTTGGATAGAAGTAATTATCAATGAACACAATGTAAGTTGGGCTTCTTTGTTGCTGAGATTCAAAAACAAATTATCTATGCACAGGACTACTATGAACCTAATTAGTACATGTAACAAACATGCGTAGAACCATAATTTCAAAAATATATTATTTCTTCTTGTTTACACCCCTTGAAGGGATATCTTCCCTATATAATATATTCTCCAAAAGATATCAGCCATAAGCAAGTTGCTCATAAGTATGCACAATTAATTTGGTTCAAATTCATAGCATTAGATCATTTAAGAATTCTTTAATTAAATGACTTCTTTCTTTACTAGGTAACTAACTTCTTTCTCTTAATTCTTATGTGACCAACTCCCAGAATTTCCCAGCCTGCCCAGCGATTTGTGAAAATGTTTAGAGCAGAAATTTAATATTGCTCAGGTTGGAAAAATATGGACAGAAATTTGAATGGAAAGCTATCAGTTCATAGCCAGGCCTATTTGGTATTAAATATCTATTTCCTCTGGGTTTTTTCTGGTTAGAGCTTTATCTTTTGATCCTACCCTGTGATTATTTTTGGGGGGGATTTCTTACTTTTGAATGAGTATACAATAAATATCTTATTGCAAATTACTAACTATAGCCCATCAGGAATCAACCAGTTGTAGCAGGATAAAATTAGATAAATAGACAGGTAAATATAGGTAGTCCTTGACTTATGACCATAATTGAGCCCAAAATTTCAGAAAGTCATAAAAGGTAATCACATGAAACTGTAACCGTCATAAATATGAACCAGTTGCCAAGCATCTGAATTTTGATCACAAGTCTATGGGAATGCTGCAAAAGTTGTAACTGTGAAAAATGGTCATAAGTGCCTTTTTTCAGTGCTGTTGTAACTTTGAATGGTCACTGAATGAACTGTTGTAACTCGAGGGCTATCTGTAGTACATAAATTCAATATTGTGGACATTTAACAGTTTGATAATGAACAAATTGGGTACGTCTAGTTTAATGAAGAGAAGGACGAGGGGGGACATGATAGCAGTGTTCCAATATCTCAGGGGCTGCCATAAAGAAGAGGGAGTCAAGCTATTCTCCAAAGCGCCTGAGGGCAGGAGAAGAAGCAACGGGTGGAAACTAATCAAGGAGAGAAGCAACCTAGAACTAAGGAGAAACTTCCTGACAGTGAGAACAATTAACCAGTGGAACAATCTGCCTCCAGAAGCGGTGAATGCTCCAACACTGGAAGTTTTTAAGAAGAGACTGGACAGCCATTTGTCTTAAATGGTATAGGGTTTCCTGCCTGAGCAGGGGGTTGGACTAGATGACCTTCAAGGTCCCTTCCAACTTTACTATTATTATTATTATTATTATTATTATTATTATTATTATTATTATTAAAGATATTATATAACAGGGAAATACCTGGAATAAGTAGACATCTCCAAAAGAGTTGCTGAGGCAGAAGACATTCTCTTTCTTTGGGTGTTCTGGGCAAGATTGCACTATGCAGTCTTCTCCAAACAGAGCATATCTGGGTGAATTATTTTGCTCCATGGAATTCTTCCCATAAGTCTCATAAAACAGCAGAGTGCACCCTTCACATAATAAAAAAGAAGTCCTGAATTATACCAACATCCTCTGAAATACAGATTTAATTTTGTATCAACTAATACAAAAATTAATGCAGAATAACTCTCCAATAAAAAGAGAAAATGGAAGCAATCCATCAGCTTGATTTATTTTTTGCCATTTGATGTGAGAGTTGAGGCTGCTGAACAGTTGTTTTTTGTTTAAGAATAAATACCAAAAATGATTCATTCACAGATGAAACATAATGATCTTCATGAGGCTGTTCCCCAAGATCAGATTATAACATACTGATTACAATCAGAAAATGCCTGGAACATAGTCCCTTGCTCAGATAAAATAGTTAACCAGCTCCAATGTTTTGTTTTGTTTTAAAAAAAACAACTTTCCATGTTAAAGGAATAATGTTGGTAGTGCTTTAAGCCTACAGATGCTTCAGAACACCAATAAATTTACTTTAACAGCTGACTAGATGGTTGCAATCTTTCCAGGCACTGATAAATTAAATACTGGTCAAGAAAAGTACAGAAGAACAGTACAGCATACACTTTTTAAGAATAGCATGAAGCTTGTGTACTATATACCATACATACACACTTATACAGTAAATGAGTCTCTTTTACATTATTAATACATTAATTCACTGGTGCTTGGTTGCAAGAGCTTGACACTGCACACAGATACACATAGACACACACACATATAAAGAGTAAAAAAAAGCTCATTATAGTTTGCAGAAGCATGGAAATGATATGATTTTAAAAAACAGAAGAAATGGATACTGAAGGTAGTGTCACCGTACTTCAGATTCAGAAAATCAGACATTAAATATTCCTGCATCAAAAAGTGAAGTTCTTGTAAGAGTTCCCTTTTAAGTACACAATAATTATCCCTAAAATTATAAATTTTAGTTCACAATTGATAAAATAAGCATCAGTAATATTTGCAACTAAATGAAATAAACTTGAATGTTATACAACAAGCTTATTTTTATCAAATGCCAAATCAAATGATACATAAAACACTTTATAAAGTAGTGAAATAATTTATACATGTAATAGGTATTTTTTTCAATTTCTGCAAAATTTCTAACTTTATGTTAATTTCAAAAAAAAACCCTGCTTTTAACATTTCCAGAAATTTGATGGCTCCATCTATGAGGCTGACATGATTTAGTAGTAAGAACTATCATAAGCCCCCATACAAGTATCAGGGAAACTGTGATTCTTAATAAAGATTTTGGCTGCACATAATTCATATTGAGGTTCATCAAGCTATAAAATAAGATCTAAGAAGACTCTTGTGTGGGAAGCTTTTGTAGAAATATGCTGAAATTTCCTGAAAACAAATCTGATCTATTCTTGCACTATAAAATTCAATAAAAAATTGGAAAAATACAGTTATTATTTCTTTCATTTCTACAATTGTCAGTAGGCCTGGCTGACCATTAAGCCTCTACATCCATATACTTAAATAGATGCAGAATAGAGCAGAATATATCTTAAATGTTTCAAGCATATCTTAAATGTTTCAAGCAAATCTTCCCCAAACGTATTCCTTTTCCAATTCATCCCAGCCTTGAAGCAGATGCTGCAACAGGATATACCAAATATACACAAAGATATACATCTTTTTTTAATGCTACATAATCATTGCCAGCTTACTCATTACACATATGAACTAAAAAATGAGGCTTTTAAGTCAGAATGGATAACTTTGAAGCCAACCAGCCAACTTAACTTTAAATAAGGAAGGAAGCTTTTATTATTTGAAGGTCCGTACTATATGGAAGCAGATATTCCCAAACTGCATATGACTGTCTTGGGAAACACTGGAGGCATGTCAGCAACACAGTCCATCATTGTGTTATACCCCCTTCATGCTATTCCTGGACACAAAAGGCAATT
>NW_015387922.1:187432-188572 GCF_001527695.2 Protobothrops mucrosquamatus | reverse complement strand
ACGCTCCCACAGAGAGGCCCTCCTCAGGGTGCCGTCAACCAGACAGTGTCGGCTGGCGACACCCAGGGGGAGAGCCTTCTCTGTCGGAGCACCCACCCTCTGGAACGAGCTGCCCCCAGAGATCCGGGTGATTCCGGATCTCCCCTCCTTCCGCCGCGCCCTCAAGACTTGGTTATTTCAGCGGGCAGGACTGGCCTAGAGGTATTTTAATTGGTTTTAACAAAATTTTAGTAGAAGCGGCCTATTCAAATATTTATTTTTAATCATTTTTAAATTTTGTATGGTATTGTATTATTGTTTTTAAACTGGCTGTAAGCCGCCCTGAGTCCTCCGGGAGAAGGGCGGGGTATAAATTTAATAAAATGAAAATGAAATGAAATTACACTGCAATGAGTCTTGATTAGTCATGACCTGTATAGGGCTCTAATTTTTCAGTATTTTTCACTAATATTACATTTACAGGAAAGTAAGTCTATTTTCTTTTTTCCCATTGAACTGATGGACAACTGTCAGAGATAATTCTAAAAATTAGACATAAAGGTAGGGACATAGCCAAGCATTTATTAAGTTGGCCTTTTTTTCCATTAGAAGCATCCAAAGGTGTAGAACTAGTTGCTTTTACAATAGGAGGTTTAGGACTCAGATCTGGCTGTACCTTTCAACTCCTTAGAAACATTTTCATGGCACATAAGGAACATCTTCACCACTACACTCCTGAAGGTGCTTAGGGCTGATGAGTCAATCAGTACTTCTTCTAAGTGACCAATGATGGGGGCATAAAAATTGGCTTCTAGTCCATGGATGATCGATTTGGTCTCACCCTTGTCTCTGCCTCACTGCCTTTGTTTTTTGTAGCAAGGAGAAAAGTCATTCCAATTAAAAAGTATAGCAAAATGGTGGCAAGACCCCATAGCTCCTTGACTTTTGCAAGGGTGACAAGTGGAGATAGTCAGGATGAAAAACTCCCTGCCTTGCAGAGCTTTAGGGTGAATACCGCAAAACTGACTTCACAGGGTTTTCTCTTGCTTCGCAGCTGAGCAGGAAACCAATCAGCTCAGCTACAAAAGAGATTACTTGTGAAAATGCAGGAACTTGTTGCAAATGTCCCTTTAATGTGGTTGAAAATAATTCAGCCAGTTT
>NW_015387922.1:159896-187399 GCF_001527695.2 Protobothrops mucrosquamatus | reverse complement strand
GGAGATAGTCAGGATGAAAAACTCCCTGCCTTGCAGAGCTTTAGGGTGAATACCGCAAAACTGACTTCACAGGGTTTTCTCTTGCTTCGCAGCTGAGCAGGAAACCAATCAGCTCAGCTACAAAAGAGATTACTTGTGAAAATGCAGGAACTTGTTGCAAATGTCCCTTTAATGTGGTTGAAAATAATTCAGCCAGTTTTGCTATCACAGAGTATTTGTACTTCAATGAATTGAATGTGTATGGGATAAAGCCTGTTAAATGTTCATGTAGGGCAGATATGTCAAACTCACGACATCACATAACCTCGTGCGATGTATTGGAGCTTTCCCCCCATTGCCGGCAATGGGGTGGGCACGGTTTCCTCGTGATGCGTCCGGCCCGCGGGCTAGCAGTTTGACACCCCTGATGTAGTGTGATTAGAGGAATTTTGCAACAGAGGCTGAAATGCATTAGAAATCAATTGCAAAACAGTGAATATCACAAGCTGTGGCTGACCTTTTAATGTTACCCAGTACTGTTTCCATTTCTTCCGGGTTATTAGCTCAAGTTTTTTCTCTTTCTGTAGGGTCACAAGAGGTCTGAAGAAAAGCCATCCGGCTTTACGAATGACTCCTTGTTCCTTCTCATACAGCAGGTCCAAGTGCTCCAAGGAGCTGAGTGACTCACGGCTTGAGTCCTCGGTTTCCATAGAAGAGTCAGTGTTCTCAATGTTGGTTCTGCTCAGATCAAGCTCTCGCATGAAATTTTCATAAATATTTTGCCTTAAGATGTCACTGCTGATTGCATTAGCTGATTCACTTCTTTGGGGCAAAATCTGGCCAGAGCTCGGGGACCACAGAGAAGCAGAGAAATAGGAAGGAGCAAAAAGGTCCGTAGAAAGGCTTTCATATCCAGTATCAAAATACTCATTTGAATCTTTGCATCTTGGCTCCTGTAAAAGTACAAAAGAGGCACAATTAACTGGCACACAGTGATCAAGTAGCATTGCTTTGTTTCATGCCAGTGCATATGTATCTGCTACTAATAAGCTCATTCATAAAACTTTGTTGCAGTCGTTGGAATTATGGTGCCTTATGCATATTAAACACTGTAGTAAAGTTAATACATCAGAAAGAAGGGTGTTATTGTTCCAGGAATATCAGAGCTCACTGATTCAAATGGCTTTTAGGTGATCTCTTAATACAGTCATGAGGCCTGCTATGAGGCCTGCTGCCAAAAGTAGAATCAGACACCATCCTAAGGATTAGATGTTTATTTACTTTTCTTTGCACTGAGAAATAGTCAGATTTTATTTTGGATTATTTTGAATTAGGGTATTTTTATTGCTAATGTTATCACGAGTCTTGGATCAGCTTAAGAACATATTTACAGGTAAGATTATTGTATCTATACTGTTTCCCAGTTATCTAGAATCATAGAGGTGTAGGGACTTTGGAGTCTTCTAATCCAACTCCCTGCTCAAAGCAGGAGCCTTATACTATCCCAGCTGTCCAGTCTATTCTTGAAAACATCCAGTGATGGAGCATCCACAACCCCAGCTCTCACTGTCAAAACATTTCTCCTTGCTTCTAACCTGGATCTCCACCCTTTACTTCCAATCCTGCCCTCTGCTGCCCTAGAGAATAAGACAACCCCCTTTTTGGGGGACAGCCCCTCAACTACTAGAAGACAACTTTCATGTTCCCCCAATCCTTCTCTTTTGATAGACCTACCTAAATCCCTCAACTGCTTGTCATACAATTTAGCTTCCAGACTCTTATCATCTTTTTTGCTTTTCTCTGCACACTTTCCAGGATCTCAGTCTCTTTTTTTATATCACAAAACTGGATTCAGTATTCTAAGTGTGATCTCACCAGTGCGTAAAGCGGTAATATTCCAATTAATATTATATCACTCATAACTTACTCTTTCTGTGGAGTACACAAGACCACTTTTTATATGATTCCAAGGAGAGGGGGGTCTCTCCTCCAGGAACTAAATTAAATCATATTCATTTAGTTTTAATAGTAAGATAAAATACACCAACTTTCTTTTCTGTGCCAGTTTTACATATTATTACAAGGTCTATAGCCTGGGGCAACCCAAATTTCCAAGACCACAGATAGCTCCAAACCACTTTTTTTATATAGCTGACCACGTTTTCCTTGATCACGATTATCAAAAATCAGTGAGATAATATCTTGCCATTTTGATATAGGAAATACATGAAAACATGTAAATGCAGCCGTATTGCCAAGCACCTGAAGTTTGGTCACATAACCACAAAGGGGAGGGGTGACTATCAGAACTCTGAATCTGGATTGTATAGCTCCAAGATAGGTCTATTTTAATTTTGAAAGACAACTAAGTAAGCAATCATAAATTGAGAACTATCTGTAAGCCATACCTCTAACATCACTATTAAGCTTTTTCCTACTGGAACGTATCTATGCAGCCCTAATGATGCTGGAATTTATTCTCCTAGTCTTGTATTTTATGCTGCTTTGCTTTCTTTTCCCCTAAAGTTTCTGGAGAGTCTAGGACAGTGATGGCGAACCTTTTAGAGACCGAGTGCCCAAATTGTAACCCAAAATCCACTTATGTATCGTCAGGTGCTGGGTGGGCGTGGTCCATTGGGTGGGTATGGTCCATTGGGTGGGTGTGGCCCATTGGGTGGGCGTGGATGCAGTGGTAACGGCAGACTGGGTGGGAGTAAAATGTTCAATCAATTCCAACTTTGCGAGATCTTTTTTTTTTCCCCGCAAGAACTTGAAATTGATTGATTGAACCTTTTTTTTTTTTGCACACGACAGCGGAGGCCTAAAGCAAAAAGGTTTCATAAAACCCAGCTGAAGGCCTAGGATTGGGGCGATGGCACGCGTGCCCACAGAGAGGGCTCTGTGTGCCACCTGTGGCATGCGTGCCATAAGTTCGCCACCACGGGTCTAGGAACATATAAAGAAAAAGCAAACATATACAATACTTCCTGAAGCCCTGTGTAAAGCCTCAAACACTCCTGAGTTTAGTTCTGCGGCTCCATACATGCACCTCAGGCATCCATTTCAATACCAAAACGAACCCCCACAAATAAGCACAACTCCTTCCAAGTTTATTTCACCTCCCTTGCTTGCAGCACCTTCCTTCACAAACTCTTCTATTTTTTAAGATTAGCCATGATGGGAGACCAAAAGCACTCATGAGGGAAAGCAATGAACAGGGATTGGTTTGTGCAATTCTTCCATTACAACAGAGGTATCTAATGGTTTCTAGCCTCAGAACCTTTGAGGAACATGCCAGTCCAAATGAGCCAGGAAAAAAAAAGTGAGCAAGCCAACATGAAACATGTATTTAAATTGAATTTTAATTAAGCAAGTTACATACAGTTAATTTAATTCCTAGCTAGGCATTTTATAATTTTTTACTTTAAACATCCAAATCTTGAAGGGCCACATGTAATCCTGTTATCCCAGGAAATGCTGGATTCATTTTGCCTGGCGTACAAAGCCAATCAAACACGCAACATGAGAAAACTCTTTAATTGCTTGATTCTGTACAGAATAAAAAACAAATTGCTTTCTCTTTAATTCTGCACCCCGTTCCTACTATTCCATCAGTCCCATTATATCAATTTTAACATTCATGGATTGTGGTGTGAAAACATCGTATGACAGGGAGTAAAGCCAAGGAAATGGGTAATAACTGAGTAAATAATATATGGGATAATACAGAGGGCATCAAAAAAAGGCATGCCTTGAAGCAACAACTAAAAGCAGACAAAATGGTACAGCCAACACCAGTTGCATCAGAAAGCTGATTTAATAAGGAAGACAAGAATAGGACCAACACAAATGTGATTGGGCAATATCCTTTCTTTAGCTTTCCGAAGCTATTGCACCAAATCTTAAAGCTGGTCTATCTATAAAACATAGGCTGACCATTGGTTTTTTAATAGCCAACAATTCATAGCTACTATTTGCTTGCTAAGGGATACGCCTCACTTGCCAGAATGAAATTCTTGAACTGTCACTTTGGAAAGGTGCCTAATGTTATCATACTAGAAGACCGTGTATTAGTTTTAATATTATATAAACATTTTACCCAGGATTTCTAAGGCATGCTTCTTTCACAAATACTATTAGAAAACTGAGTTTGCTGCTTTAAGCAAGTACTATTTTCCATTAGAGCAAAATTATAGGTTACCCATTTACACTAACAATGATTACTTTTTTTAAACACACACACACACAAACACACACACACACATACATATAGAGGTATATATATATATATATATACCTCTAGAGCATTAACTATTTAGAATTGAATGCTTTACATGTGATTTTAATTTTTGCATGTGGTTTTAATTTTAAACTGGCAGACTTCATTTCCTGGATCTTGTGTCAGTTTATACAGAACTCCTTGCAAGGTTGCAGTTTAAAAGCAAATGATAATATAACCCAATTATTATTCTTAACTCCCATTGTGAAGATTTCCCTAAACAGATAGCTCTGGACTGAGATTTCAGTAGAGCTTGAGCAGAGCGTGCCTGCCTGACACTGCTATAGAAAAGCTTAAAATAACATATCTTTATTGACAAAACATTTAATAAGTGAAAAATACTTAATTCACTAAGTATATAAACATTTAACATTATACAGCTACATCAGAAGAATCTCACAGTCGTTTACCGTATATAAACAGCAGAAGATGAAAAATCATTTTTTAAAAAATGTTTGTTTAGTGCACATTCATGAACATACAACCATTTGCTGGGGCAAGAAATCTCTTACTTACCTATCTGCTGGCTTTGGACCTACAACTTCCTGCAAACTTCCCATAAGCAAAGTAAATGAGAGCCAGTTTGGTCTAGTGCAGACATGTCAAACTCGTGACGTCACATGATGTCACGCAATGTATCGGAACTGTTTTGCCATTGCCGGCAATGGGGTGGGCACGATTTCCGCGTGATGTGTCCGGTCCTCAAGCTGGCAGTTTGACACCCCTGGTCTAGTGGCTGAGGCACCAGGTTAGAAAGCAGGTAATCGCCTTAGCCATGAGACCAGGCTGGATGACCTTGCCACTTTGAGTTATTTGTAAAAATAATAAAGGTAGGATACAATTAAATAAATAAATGGGGAAGCTGGTAGGAATTCTGGGGAGGAGAAGAGAGGGGGAAAGGAAGAAAATGACAAAATGACAGGAAGGAGGAGAGAAGGAAAGAAGTGGGGAGGAGGGAAGAAGATTTCTGATGCTCCCTGCCAACTTCCCACAAGAAAACTCAATAAGGAAGCCAGCAGGGAAGTCGGAAATCACTCCCGTTGCTTTTTTTTTTTTTTGCAGTGGTCATTCCATGGTCATTCTGTTTCCCTGTTTATGTAAGGAAATAGCTCTGAAACAATGACCCAATAGAAAAGAGTTGTCTAGTTTGATTTCAGACTCTAAGTCAGGCATGCCAACCTCACGACGTCACATGACATCGCACAACATATCGGGCCGGTTTTGCCATTGCACACGTCTGGCCCGCAGGCCGGCAGTTTGACACCCCTGCTCTAAGTTAAGCATATACCCTACAATGAAGAAACTAGAATTCATACTTCAGGTTAACTTTTTAAACCTGAAATACCACATACCTGTAGCTTCCTTTTCTTCCTTGACAGGCTTCCTGTCCAGTCACTGATCCGACGCATTCGGCTTTTTAAAGTTTCCTTCTTAGCTGCATCCTCATTAAGGCTCGTAGATTTTCTACAAGGCAGAGTGAAGGAAGAGTATTGTGGAGATCCTCTGAGCTCCACCTTAGAAGGAACATCTATGGCAGAGGTAAATGAAACCCGGTTGCTTAAACTAGCATGTGTATTGATGTAATCTGCAGAAAATCCGATATTAGAGGCTTGCAAACTTCTTAGATTTGAATCCCCATATAAATCACGGAGGGAAGAAAGAGATGAACTTTGATTCAATGATTTTTTGCAGTCATTCTGGGAGAAATCAACATGGATTCTTGCATCTGGAATGCTTCTGGATATGTATGACACCTCTAGTTCATTTATACCTCCATTATTGCCCCATGGAGCGTCATACCATGACGACTCTGAACTAATGGAGCTTCCTTTACTGGATCTAAGTCTTGAATCAGTAGCTGACAGACGATGGCTTTCAGCACAGTCTGTACTAGAGGATTCCTTTCCTTCAAGCATGTTGTTCTTTTCAGATTCTGAAGTAGGAAAGTACCTTAACAGTTGGACTGGATTACCGGGTTCATCTCTAGAAATGCTACTATTACTGCTAATGTTCTGAAATTCAACTCTCAAGCACCCATCAAGCTTCCCTAATGTCTTGATGAGAACCTTTGGACTCATTCTGTCATCGGGTGATGAAATTTCTTTTTCTCCATAGCAATTTAAGAAATGTCCATTATATTCCTTGGAAGGAACGTAGTTGTTGGTAGTTTCAAAGCCAATGTAGTGAAAACCATTCTCGGGCAGAAATGCATTATTAGTCCCCTGACCATAGTTCCCTGATGTATGCGTCCTATGCTTTGCATGGCTATTACTCTTAGATACTTTTACTACTGTATCGCTGAGTCTTGAGGAATAAGGCTGATTACTCTTAAAATGAGAAAGGCAGCTTCTAGCAAATGATCGAGATCTGTAGCTTGCATTACTGGAACTGTGGTTCCATCCACGTATGGAGCAGGATTTTTCATCTTTAGAATGGATGCCACGAATTTTCAGAGAGCAGGGTTTCTGCTTGGTAGCAGGTGTAGATACAGTATGACTTTTGGTTCCCTGAAGACTGTATTGGCTTTCTGAATTTCCCATTTTTACTAAAAGGAAATACAAATAGTTTTGGTTATTAAAACAGTTACTCCCAAGAAGAATTTAATCCTTACTTGTGAACTCCTAAAAAGATCTACAAACAATGAAAGACCACTTCCTTGAATTGCTTCTAGTTGATACTATATGTTCACTAGGAAGAATATCTTAAAAGTAGCATAAAGTTGATATGGGGGTTATTCGTGGGTAATTTTTCAGAAAGGAACAAGCAATAGTAATATGTGAAAAGGGGTCCGCCTTCTCAAATTAAAATGCTGAAATGAAAAAATATTTGTGGAAAAAGTGGCTTTGATCAATACTGGAAGAAAATTCCTGAGTTGACCAAACCCTAAGGAAGTATCCTCACCCTCATAATTTAAGTGCATATTTGGCTCCCCTTGCTAAATTGTGGGATTTCTACTAAAGATCTTATGGACCTTTATTTTTGTTCACCTTGATCTTATTAAAATCAACTCAAAAAGACTCAGTCACTAACTCATTTTCTCTCTCATTCTAAAAGTTTATTGCTTTTATCCAGAATTCAATGGTATAAAAAGGCCTAGTACATGAATATATGTTTTATTTGTTAATAAACACTACCAGAGTCACCACAATTTAGAAGTATAACTAGCATGAGTAAGAAACTTTAGTAATAAAAATGTAGTTCTAAGGTTCAGTTCAGTTGTTTCTCTTTTTCAAATAAAAATATGTATTTCAGACATACCTGAAAAAAACCACTCAAATGTGGGTGGAATTAGCAGTTTGCATATTGGTCATTATTTTAATAAATGCCCTTCATATTTTCAACCATGAAATGAAATTCCATATGATTTCCTGTAAATAAATGAGAAAAGTCACATAAATGAAAATAAATTCATATTTTAATATGATTATCCATCTAACACAAAGGTAATTGTCAAGAACATGGAGTTAATATTTACTGTATATTCTACAGGTATTTTATTCATTCATTTGAATTTAAACTTTCATTTAAGTTTGTTATGGCCACCTATTGTAGCAGACATTGGGCACATTACAAAACCTAATTAAATGTTTAAAAAAGTTGAAAAAACTAAAAAGAAGATAGTCTAGACTAAAAACAGCAATCACAATAACAGTAAAACACAACAGAGCTCCCACAAAGACATTAACCCCTGAAAACCAAGCCAGGCACTATTTGTATCTTTAGGAAAATGTTAGGAGAGAAACTAAGAGATAAATCACACTTCTTTGGTCCTACAAGATGGTTAGCTACATTGAAAATGGATGTTCCCTCAGATAACCAAACATTATGCCATGAAGAGCTTTACAGGTAACAATCAGCACCTTCAATTGCTAGTTTTCAGAAGTCTACTGAAAACCAATGCAGTTCACATAGCAGCATTAATGGGCATAATGAAAAGTGCCCATTACTGTTTGCCTGTTGCATTTTGAATCAGCTGCAACTTTTGGATAGTCTTCAATTGCGAACCCATGTAGACCACATCACAGTCCAATCACAAGATAATGAAGATGTCCCTGACCAGGAGAGCCAAACAGCCATAGCCATTCAGTCTTGTCAAAGTCAAGCCAAAGTCTGTTCCTTCTCATCTGGTCCCCAGTAGTCTCCAGACACTGGGTCAGTATATCAACAGCTTTATCTGCACAGCATGGGGTTGAGACGTAAAGGTGGGCATCATAAATGTACTGATGCCAAGTCATGAAAAACGTGGATAATCTCACCTAGCACTTTCATGTAGATGTCAAACAGAACAGGACCTGTTTGAACCCCGAGACACTCCACAAGTAAAATAAGTGGCTTTGAGCTCTTCCTTCTCCTCACCACTGACTAGGACCAACCACTGAGGAAGAAGGCAAATCTTTGCATCACATTACATCCCACTCCAAACCAGTAGACAGGATACCACAGCCAATGGTATCAAAAGCCATTAAAAGATCAAGCTGGTGCATCGTTCCCATCCTGGCCGTCAAAGTACAACAAGTACAACTATTCCATTCTCTGTATTATACTCCAGTCTGAAGCCCAACTGAAACCGGCCCAGACAATCTGTTTCCTCCAAAATTCTCTATAGCTGCCATCTGACCACATTTCCCACAAAAAGACAAGTGGAAACTGGATGATAATTTCCAGAATGGAAGGTCCAATGACTTCTTGAAAAGGGGATCTACCATAGCCTCTTTCAAGGCCAACAGCAGCAGTACCTCCTTGGAAGAAGCTAAAACTGCCACAAGAACCCATTTGTTGGTTACCTTCCAGGCTGCCTTAACAACCAAGGATCTAACAGACAGATGGTGGAACTGACAGGCTGGAGGATCTTGTCCTCAGAGCTTCAGAGCCACAGAATCAAACTCAGTCCAGATGACCTTGCAAAAATGTTCCCCAAGTAACTCACTTGGGCCTGCTCAGTCAATTCTGAGTAAAGCTGAGTGATTACATGAAACACAGAGGAACTGTTCATTGTCTTTCCTAACAACTTGTAGACATATCCTCCAATTGTCTTTTTTTCTCATTATGACTATCAGTATCCAAACAACTGAAAGAGTAATCCCAGAAGATAGGTAGGGATGTGTGTGCAGTCATGTGACTTTTGGGGTGAAATAAAATGAACAAATGTAATGGCCACTTCCACCACTATTGCCCATTCATATGAGTCATGAAGGAATAAAGTATTTAGTCCCCTAAAAATCAAAGTTTGCCTTGCCATATTTATATTGCACACTTCACTCTGAATCTCAACCAGCCTCATGTCACTGAAAGCAAAACAGCAATAATTCAAACTTGTTCCAGGATTTCATGTACTTTAATTGATATTAAACAACATTATATAACTAGCTCCTTTGTTACAACTTGGATAATCCCCATGGATTTTTTGAAGTCATTGTTGATTCATGAGTCTAAGTTGCAGCTGTGACCCAGAGGTGAAAGGGCATAGGGTAATTCACTCATACCATCAGTTAGTCACTTCTCTATTTACATGAACTTGAACTTGAACTTGACTTGTCAGGAAAGCAATAGCTCAGACTGTATTAGGCACTGCATGCTTCAGAAGAAAGGCAGCTACTGGCAAGCTGAACAATCAATCTGTTGAGAGACAGCCTACCAATAGGTGCAGCTTGTAGTAGAAAGAAGAAATCCATTTCATATACCCCCTAGATTTCAAAAGGACCATATTTAATTTTTTGGAAGATTTCTTTATCAGGTATGTCAGTTGACCAACTTTTATGAAATTGAAAGTGCTGTAAAATATTTACCTCGTACCTGCTGTACAACTGAATGGGGACTGCATGCTCTCAAAACATTTAAACGAAGCACAAAATCAACCTATCAAAAAATCTATTAATCATTCAAATCTCAGTTACCCTGCAGATTAACAAAGTTCAAGTTCACTACAAACTTATCTTTAAAAATTGACAAAAAGACATAACTAGCAAGAAGGCACTTCACAAATGACAATGATTTTTATATTAAAACATGTCAATATCTATGCACAGAAATTCAAAGACATTTTTACTGCAAAATATACTTTATAACTTAAATCTTTTGCTTTGTTTCACAAGAATTATAACTTTTTTTCTTATAAGTATACAGTAAATTGCTCCATTGAAGTATCACTGATGTAAAATACACTTTTTAACATGCACAGCTCATGCTAAGGTGGAGGGGAAACAATATAAAGGATTTGAAGAAAAAAAGACACACATTTTGCAAGCTGTTTGGTGGTGAGTAAATGTAAATCACTAGGGTACTACTGAACAATGCAACAGAACCCAATTTTCAATCAGGGCATTTATATCCAGAATCTGGGTATCCAAAGCCATGAGGTACATTCACAAGGCTCCTTTCAGAAATCTATTTGTATTCATAAGAGGACTTGAAACCCAATTTGTCTAAAGAATCAATGAAAGGCCATCTGGTCCTCACTGTGGCGGTGCCCTCGCTGTGTAATCCTTTTTAACAGAGCGGGCAGCAAGCAAGCTGCCTGTTAGAGAGCTCGACAAAGTAGCAGTCAAATTTTAAGACTTGAGCCAGTGATACAACTTCCATTGTGCCCTCATACAATGAAGAAGGTTAATGAATACATCTATCAAAGGCAGGTATGCAAAGTGAGCTGACACAAGGCACAATGAACAGTTAAGATGACAACCACTGTGTGTGTGAAAAGTGCAGTCAGCGAGCAATTCTTTTCTGATCACAAAAGGCAACTTTCTAAGCAAATTTTGCAGCTTGCCAACTTTGAAGAGATCTCCAATATTCTTCACAGGAAACAGATTAAGTTTATAATGAGGTTGCATGTGCTTGAATAAGGAGCATCCAAATAGGAACCCAGGAAGCTGTCTCGGAGTGAGATGGATAACTAATCTATTTAGTTCACTAATCTGGACTGTTGGGATTTCAGAAAGCTTTTTTTTTTCCCAAAAAAACCTTCCCTGTCCCCCAGTCATTTAGCCCACATACTTCCCCCTCCCTCTCCCTAAGGAAGAGATTGGAATTACCCATTTGCATATATTTTATTTATTATTATCATTTTGTTATTCAGATATTTTTTTCCAGTAGGGCTGAAAATTAGCCACAGCTTAGTAAATAATTTTCAGATTAACCATCTTCTTTTAGCTGAGATGACAGCTTCATAAATTATGTTTGAAGCTGATTTCCTTAAAATCAGTCTATGGTTAACATTCATCATAGTTCTTCTTGGGTCAGACTTCAAGATAAACTTAATTGTGTAGTCTCAGGTGTTTTCTTTCAAGACGTTCATTTTGCCATCCAATAACAGAATTAAGGAAAATTAAAACAATATATTATAATATAATCCAAAACAATAATAGTAAAACCATCCTAAATTCATCATTATACCAAGGAATAATTTTCTCAATAACAAGCAATCTATCAAAGGATGGGAAACCCACCATTCCATCAATCACCAAAGGCTTTTCTGAAATAGCTAGATAATTTTGAAACTGGAGGAAGAAATATCAATAACTATGCTATGCTGATGACATAGCGGTTAAGAAAGCAAGCTAGAAACTGGAAGTTCTAGTCTTGTCTTAGACATGAAGCCAGCTGAGTGACTCTCTCTCAGTTCTAGGAAGAAGGCAAAAGCAAACTACTCTGTAGAAATGAATGTTGGGCTTTGAAGAAGCAGAATAGGAAAAGTATTGGTGCTGTTGAACTCTGGTGTTACAGAAGACTCTTGAGAATACTATGGAAAACCAAGAAAGCAAACAAATGGATCATCAAACAAATCAACCCAGAGTTCTCCGTCAAGGCACAAGTGACCAGTTTCAAATTATCATGTTCTGGAACATTATGTGAAGATCTAGCTCTCTGGAGAAGGCTCTGCTGATAGGAAAGGGGGAAGATAAGAGAAAAAGAGAACAACAGCCAGATGGATGGACTCAGTTCAGTGCAATAGATGGAAGACCTGAAAGACAAAGTTAGGGACAGATCATCATGAAGAAAATCTATTCACGTGGTTGCTAAGAGTCACCACTGATTTAAAAGCACACAATCAGTGGATTTCCCAAATGTCAGCAGGGTAAGTACTGATCTGACTTCAAGTAGAACACTTTTCCAAAGGAAATGGGATGTCCTTATGATCCTTAAAAGTAACATTCTTTCAGAATATTGCCCTATCTACTAGATTTTATTAGACAAAAAAACCCCAACCCTGTGCAACAGCTGGTAAAAAATATTGAGTTCCAGAGCCTCCAGCTTTTATCCTTTTGATGCCCTGGACCCTTGATCCCTGAAGGAGCAATAACAGTGATGCTGCTGTTGGCCAGTGATTTGTCAGCTGTAGTACTGGGCAGAATCTTCAGAAGAAAAAGTGAGAGGCAAGGAGAGGGTACGGGTAGTCCTCTAGTTATGACCAGACACTTAGCAATCTTTCAAAGTTCTGATGGACCTACCTGAGGGGTACTTACTACCTAGATTTTGAGGTGCCAATGGTCCCACTCCCCCCAGTCACATAACTGCACTTCAGGCACTTAGCAATCGGTCCAATTTATGGCCACTTGCAGTGTCCTGCGGTCATGTGACCATGTTTTACGACATTTTTGCTGAAAACTTTCATTTACTTCTACGCTTTGGCAAAACCGCACCATGCTGAACTATTGGTTCGCTTAACAACTTTCACAAAAAAGGTCATAAAATCAAATCAGTCATATGACCAACCCATTTTACAACCATTCTGGGTTACCACCATGATGGGCAGGCTCCACTACTACCATAACTCAAAGACTACCTGTAAACTGAAACTGTTTACAGACTGTTCCATTGGCTTCCGTGGAGAAACTGTTGCCCATTCGCTGGGTGTACATGGCAGGAGAGAAGAGAAAGAAAGGAAAAGTAAATATATCCTAGTTCTGAGGAGACCCTAAACACAGCCAATGGGCAAAGCGTACTCTCCAGAACTAGAAATAAGAAAATCTGTTCCCATCGGAATTATTGTCAAAATCTATTCTCTCCCCCAGCTCAACCAAACCAGCAAAAAAAGAAGAAAGAAAACAGGATGGTGATGGAATGAGAGGAAGGTAGCTGTTCAAGGAAGAAATATAATGAAGACCAAAACTGGATCAGATGGAATACAGAAAGAGAGAATCTGTACTAGCAATGGAAGAAAAAGGGGAAACAAATCCATGGAAATGAAGCAAAAGGAAGAGGTAACTACAAAGAGAAAGAAAACAAAGGAAGCTCTTTCAGAGAACTTGTGAAAGAGTTAAATTCACCAGGCCAACTGCCCATCCCAAAGAACAACTAATCTTTCAAGGCATACTTTGTAAGTCCCAGGTCTGAAATCATCTGCTTCTCTCTTTTGTTGTTGTTGCTGTTGTTGTTTTGTTCCTAACAGATTCTTTTACACTTAACAGCAAAAATAAATAAGAGAAAGCCCACCCCCTCAATTATTTCAGGGAGGGGAAAAAACCCTCACTCCGTTATCAATAACATGAAAGTAAATACAGAAAATGTTTAGTGACCTTGGTATCATATGAATGAGCCTTATTAAAAGAGAACAACAGCCTTATTAAAAGAGATCAACAAAATGAAAAGTACAACCAGATGTGCAAAGGCAAAATCTTAAAAAGTTTTAATGCTCAATTATCACAGGGAAAGACTACAGAAATATAGCAGGAAGAGATGAAGAATGGAGAAGGAAATAAGTTTCATAAAACAAAGAAAATGTAAGGATTCTACCCTGACTTCTTAAAGACCATAGTATATTTTTCAATCAAATATACTTTATACTGGCACGCACACACACACACAAACACACACACACTCCACTGAACAAATTACCATTTTATATCATTATTTCATTTTCAATTCCTTTCTTGTATCATTGGAAGCAAAAACTCACCACTTATTTTGCCTGAAGGCCATGCCAAATGTGCACAATTCAAAGCATCCAGATTTTGTTTCACTAATAATGCAATAGTTTTAAGAGTAAACAATATACTTCAACCACAGAAACAGCTGCATTTAACTACTGTTTGCTTTAGAATGTACTATTCATATTTTTATCTAAGTCAATTAAATCATGCTAATTAATTTCTCAATTTACGCTCACAGCAACTAACACAGACCATAACATACATTATAATTGTAATGATTATATTTAAGTTAGCATAAAAGTATGGGGAAAATATTTTACTATTAATCAGTCTGGAAATTATTTTCTGGAGACACTAACAAGACAGTGTGGTTAGGTAGACAGCATCAACTGTTCCAATGTCTCCCTGGCACCAACTCAGTTTGTATACTGAAGAGGAGATTATGGAAATGATACACCAAAAGTATAACATTTTGTTTGTGGTCAAGCCACGAGAGCAAGTGTAGAGTTGCCTGACTAGCTCTTAGCAACAGCACTGGCTGACCCAAAACAAATAACTTGTTGCATTGCAAAAATTAGATTAACACACTAACACAAATTAGAGCTTGTAGAACATCAATAGCTCAGAAGTTAAAAATACACAAATCTCAACAAAAAGCGAAACAAACCCACAATTATGTCATATAAAGTCATGCAGGGTCAATAGACAGTCATATAGTGGCTGGATAAAAGATTAGATTCCCTGTAACAAATGTGAAACATACCTCATTTTTTTTATTTTGAATTAAAGCAATATATAGCAAGTACTAAGCCCAGTAGAGCATTTCTAGGAAATAATACTATCTTACACACTTCAAACCCTACTTTTCTCTGCACAAACAAAAAAAAACCCTCCACTGTGACATAAGGCATTCATAATTCATTATATTGATCTCCTCTCTGTTTTAAAGCATACAACTTCCCCAAGATGCAAATCCCTGAGATCGGTTCCCTGGCTTAGTGCTCCGTCTTCAACTATGGACAAAGATTCTCTTCCTCCTACTGCAGTAAAATGAAAAGCTACTTTAGCTTTAGCAACAAAAAAAAGCAATCCCTTTACATTTATGTCCTGTGTCTATCTTTTGTTCCTGACAAGGACTGTTGTTTTTAGACTCACTGTTCTTTAGCTATATTATAAATAGCTTACTTCTATGTCTAGGAATAGGCTCTCTCCTTTCCCTAACTCATAACAGGGCTAGTCCTTTCCATTAGTCAGGGCAAAAGAAAGTCTTCAAATGATGGCAAAATATTAAGGATAGAACGGGTAGCGCCATGCACTTGGAATCAACGTACTGTCTCAATTGCAGAAGATGATGCCTTCCTATCAAAGATTCAGCTGCAGCTTGGCCCATTTCTGAAGTTGTGGGAAAGGACAGAGAAATTATGAGAAGCCTTGTCTTTGTGGCTACACCTCTAGATCCTTCAATAACATCCAAGATCAAAGCCAACTACTCTTTCTGAGAAAACCAAATGATTATTTCTAGCATTGTTGATATATAGTTTGGTGTTCTATCACTGTGCCACTACAGCAGGGACTAAGTCTTTCTTAGTGTTGCCACAAAAGGAATATTTTAAAAATCTGTTCACTTCAAAATTGTATATATATCAATATATCATGTAGACTAGTGTTTCTCAAATTTGACTTCTTTAAAATGGGGACTTTCAACTCCCAAAATTGGGATTTGACTGTCTTGAGAATTTTGAAAGTTGAACCCCCATTTATCTTAAAGTTGCCAAGTTTGACAAACACTGATCTAGACTTGTAAAAATCAATTCTCAAAGAAACGTTATTTCATTTTATTCTGTTAAGAATAGAATGTTATTTACCCTGAAAGGAACAAAAAGTATAATATACTAGAAGACACTTCTTGGATTCTTCAAATATAATTCTTCCATAAATTCTGCTATAAAAATACCACTGATGGATCACTCTATGAGTTCACATTCAAAAGGAGAAAATACAACCTTAAAACAATTTGAAACAGGAACTATATCATTAAATGGATTCCACACTTTTTTAGAGATAATATTCCATCTAGAAAATTAGTCAATATTTTAAATCTTTCTCCTTTCAATGGAGAAGCAAAAGAAAATATCTTTATTTTGTTTTTAAGAGATTGTGTGGTTCATTGCTGCATTAAGCTACTTCCTTTATTTTTGAACCAATAAATAAATTACATTCAATAATAAGAAAGTAAATTTTCCAATGATGAAGCAGAGTTTTTTCCATTGCAAATTACAAGGCAGAAGAGACAAAACTCCAAAAAAGAAAAAGAGTTATTTATGCATTAGTCATAGTGTGTGTAGTATTACAGGCAGGATAAAAGTTCTACCGCAGGAATCTTTCCCTATAAGAAAATAATTTTTTTCAGTGTTCAAATGGCAAGACAATTTGCAAAGTAACTAATTCAGCAGTTTTTCTTTTTTTCCCAAAAGAAAAGTACTGTAACTAGCAAGTTCAGAAAAGGAGCTGATAAACGTGCTGAAAGAAGAATACATCTCAGACAAAAAAAGAAAGCCAAGAGTCTGAAACAGTAGGATTCCATAGAGTCCCTTCTCCAATTTTTCTTTAACTGAGCAGACTGTGTCCTGCAAGCATCTGTTCCTCAATGCCCCTGGTTCAAACTTACTTTCTGCAAGTTACCTCCATTCGAGATTTCTCCAAGCATGTCACAAAATTGTTTAGCACACGTATATGCTGAGATTTCTCCCTTTCCTTCTTTCTACTTGTAGTACGCCAGGAAATTGTGTCTAGGACTCCAAAACGTTGAACCGTTATGGGCTAAAAACAGATCCTGTGCTATGCTGGATATATTTTTGTCTACAAGGTACACACCCTCTTCATGTTCAATTCTTTCCATTGGTGGACTAGGATGATGCAAATTTACCCAGAAAGTGGTTTTCCAAGTGCTGCTTGAAATGATTAGCCTGGACAGCTTGCCATAATTCCTTTGAGCCATCGGGGAATACTCTATGACTGGGCTGTTGTTTGGCCCTGCATTCCTGAATTACCACCAAAGTGCCAGAGGGAAGCTACTAAAAGACTCATGGAATAAAGACCGGCTTGCTGGAATGGTAGAGCTTTGGTCCTTTTTTTTTTTAAAGGATTAATTAGTTATGCTTAATTATTGACATTCTTCTTTTAATATAGTGCACCTAAATAAACAAGCAACTCTGCAAAGTATAGTAAAATGTTTTAGCCAGGAAGGCTTGAAAAACCATGAGGAATAATTTTATTTTTCAATGGTTCATACACTGCATTACACTATGAATTGCTTGGCTGTAGTTTACTGAATAAATCACAATTGCCTAAGTTCCACAAAACACTAAACCGCGAACTATAATTTACTAACCATAGTGGCTGGGTTACACATTGCACTGGGCCACTAATAAGCCACACTTTGATTAGCACAATGTGTGAACACAAGTTAAATAAGATTAGATACAGCCAAATGTGACAGTCGCCTTTTTCTTTTGCTAGCAATGTTTAAACATTAATAGTAAAGACTATTATTTTAGACTATAATCAAGACCAGAAGTTATCACCTGCTTCTGGAAAGAATCTATAGCACAAAAAGGAAAGACATTTTACATTATTAGAGAGTTGTTGCTAGTACTTATGTTTCCAAAGTATTTCAGTATCAGGAATTCCTTGCAACAGTTACCTAGGTTACTTGCTCAAGTAGAAATCCAAAGCTATCATAACAAGGCTGTGTAAAACATCTAAAAAAGCTGCTTCAGAATACATGTTAAATTAGCTATTCCATTTGCAAGACTTATACAACCCAAGACAGTTTTTGAAATACTGTATAAAATTTACAGTAGGCACATGTATTTCAACTCTGTGTTAGATAGATACAGGTTTGCTTCATGCTCAACAATGCAGAGAGGATTTTCTTTCAAATGATTATAAATAATATAAACGAAACAAATTAACGTAGTATAGGTAGCCCTCAATTCACAAGATCGGAATTTCAATCATAAGCCATTGTTGTCATACATCAAGGCACTCACTTTGCTCAATGACAGCAATCCTGGCATTCCCACTTGTGATCGTTAAACGACTGCTTGGCTCATTAACCAGAGCATGGGTGTATGTTCTAAAACTGAAGATTTCTAAAAGAATTCATCGATTTCTTTATGCAGCATCATATAACAAGACTATGAAAACTCTGCCTCACCTTTTTCATTTGAGTTCCATTGATTGTTCAATAAACTATACTAAGAACAAAATATATAAAGCAGCATGGTTCATACATAACACTTATGTTAATTCATTTCAAAAATTATACTAATTACACTATTCCACAGATTATACTAAGCAAAACGTAAACAAAATTTAAGGGAAGAACCAGGTCTTTAGTATTACCGATATGAAGTCCCGATTTCTATGGTATTTACATAATACATTAGCTATGATTCTGCTATCTTCTCCCTTATACACTCATGAATACATAGCTAAGACTGTAAAGCTGATGAATTTCTTTTACTAAATATTTTTTTCTCACAATTCAGGCCAAATTGATGGCCTCCAAAAGTGTTATACAACAATCATCACCATCTTTAGCTGGCACTCAAATTTCCCAAGCCTTTTACCATAGTCAGACAGAAAAAAAAATTGATGGAATAAGTCATTAATTTACTGATGACAATATATAAATCTGCTAGGATATTCTATTTGCACTCATTCATGCTGGGTTTTTTTTTAAACTATACACATTAGTTTGATGAAGTAAAAAGTGCTAGATGCTTTAAAGAAGTAAGACAAGAAATGTAAGCTGGGTGATGACAAACTTTTACAAGTACAAGAAATATATTGTGCTTGTAAGTTTGTTATCACATAGCTCACTTTTACTGAGAAGGAAATATATGTATTACAAATTGAAATGAAGCAAAATAAAATGCAATCAAATTAAAAAACCAAAATGTGTCCATTTGAATTTATGCTCAGTATAAGTTGAACAATGTACTGGAATTTGTTGGCTGCCACAAGAAAAGCTGTTCAAGACAAAATTAATGACACAGATAAGTTCAACATCAGACATCTAATCACTCTCAATCATTTTGCTAGCTAGAGTTGCTTTTGTTTGAACTGACAAGTGCTTAATGGCCTGACTTGTTTAGCAAATCTCAAAAGACCTCTTGGGTGGAGGGGGAGGAGAGAAGAATGAGAACTGAGGCACACTGCTGTTCTTCTACTCCTCTGCAGCACATCATGCTAATTAAGGGAGAAGATCACCATGTGGTCTCTTTTAATCATGTGAGTTAAATAGGTGAGAAACTTTTATCGCAAAAAAGGAGGAAAGAAACAAAACCCAATAGAAGAACCCCTTACATAGACATATAGGTACCTAGCTTTAATGCATGTAAAATATAATTCTTTTAAAGTAAATTATAAAATCACTCCAGAAAAATTCTGTGTTCCACTATACCACTGTTAATTCTTAGAAACCACATATATAAGATTTCCTCCAGGATGATCAGCCTGGTCTTTTAGATCTTCCTTCCACCTTTCCCAGCATTTGTTTCACGAAGCTTTTGTTATCCATTATATTTTTATAAATCAAAGGAGAATAAGGAGGCAAGGGAATCAAGGGGACATTTATGGTAAATCCAATTATATGTATTTATCTGAAAGAAATGAGCCTGAATTTCAGATTTTTTCTGCCATAAATCACAAAATGATGTTCATACAGAAATCCATAACTGCAAACCTCAGGGATTCTAAGATAACCATCTTACACTAAAGGAACTTATTTGAACAGAAGGATGCTAGTCTGTATTGGGTAAACACAGTAAATGTAACTTGGACCAAGTTAGGATGTTATGCTTAACTCCCTATGGCAGTGGTGGCGAACCTATGGCACGGGTGCCAGAGGCGGCACTCAGAGCCCTCTCTGTGGGCACGCACGCCGTCATCCCAGTCCTAGGCCTTCAGCTGGGTTTTATAAAACCTTTTTGCTTTCGGCCTCCGCTGCTGTGTGCAAAAAAAAAAAAAAAGGTTCAATCAATCAGTCAATTTCAACTTCTTGCCAACAAAAAAAAGATCTTGCAAAGTTGGAACTGATTGAACTTTTTAGTCCCAGTCTGCCATTACCACCGCAGCCACGCCACCCAATGGGCCACACCCCCCAATGGGCCACATCCAGCCAATAGGCCACGCCCACCCGGCATCCGACAATGCATAAGTGGGTTTTGGGTTGCAGTTTGGGCACTCAGTCTCTAAAAAGTTCGCCATCACTGCCCTATGGGAAAGCTGTTTCAGAATGACATGGGTTTTCTGAAAGAAGTTTCAAAGAATAATGTCTGGAAATGGTAGAGGATAGTGAACCTAGTGGCACAGCAATCAGAAATAGGTTGCATTGAATATATGTGAAAACAATGTGATCAGCTTCCAAGGTGAAGGTGAAATTATTCAATACCGTTATTTATCTACATAAGGCTAAGATTCAAAACTGGAACTAATTATTAATTTGATCGTATTGTATAATAACAATTCCCCTATTGTCAATTGGTTTGAAGAATACACAAACACAGTACAATAGCAAGAAAAGAAATAAACACCAAACACAAATATCAAGTTTTCTCAGAAATGTCTGCAAACTTTTTACAATCGTTTAAACCAACCTTCCTAATCTGAAAGTCTCCGGTAAATAGTTCTAAAACATCTGGAAGGGACTGAGTGAAAGGCTCGACTTATTTCACCAAGTGTCAAAAGTGTCCGTTCAAATGTCTTACCAAAAACCCCGACGGTCTTTCGTCAGCTTTAAAAATGGCTTTTCTTCCTCAAATAGAAAGTTAGATGAATCTCATTTTAGAGTTACTCCTGTGGATTTGTATGCTGCCCCAGACATGATACGGGGCGTTGGTCTTACCTGAACGCCATTTCTCAGCATGATGATGGATAATCCACTTGATTGGGTTTCCTGAAGTCCCTTGTACCCAATATACTTGTACCCAATAAGACTAAGTCTGCGATAGCCACGCCTCCTGCCTGGCCGCACATGCCCAGTTCAGACGGAGGCGAAAGCAACAGACAAAGTCAGGCGTGTTGTTCTCCAGACCCCTATCACCGTGCCCATGAACCCATGAAAGAAAATAAGGGGGCGGGGTGGATTATCCATCATCATGCTGAGAAATGGCGTTCAGNCAACTCTAATGCGATCCGCGCCGCTTGGGGCCTTAGCGGGAGCTCCGCGCACCCCTAAGAACAGTCGCGCTGAAAAACAGCGCCAAAAACGGCAGCAGCCAGAGGCCAGAAACTCCGTCTGGCTGAATGCTTCAGGCTTTTAGCCTGCTTGGAGCCCTGCCAATCAACCGGGGCGAGCGGAGAAAGAACTCCACAACCCTCAGTTCCCGTACACCGTAATGAGATCTACCAGGCTCTGGGAAGGCAGGGGCCCACAAATCAACAAACCCCCCTTCAATCCCCTATATGAGGGAAAACAAACGGGGGGAAAAGCAAATGAAAGGATAGGAATAAACAATTGAGGAATAGAGGGAAAGGTAGAAATATCCAAAAAAGTTAAATAAAACCTGAGTCTGGAGAGCAGAGAAACAACACGCCTTGTCTGGGTAAGACTAAGTCTGAACTGGGCATGTGCGGCCAGGCAGGAGGCGTGGCTATCGCAGACTTAGTCTTATTGGGTACAAGTATATTGGGTACAAGGGACTTCAGGAAACCCAATCAAGTGGATTATCCATCCCTCATGCTGGAGAACTTTCAGTTACTGTTCATCTTTTTACTATTGTTTTAAATGTGCCATTCACCACCGAGAGGCATATATCCAGAAAGTGGCCAATCTAATCAAACAAACAAATAATAAAAATTGATATTGTAGTGGAGTTGGGGTAAGAATGGGGCCAGCTGAGAGGCTTTGCAGGAGCCCTGCCGATTAGGCAGGAAGATGAGGAGCGGGGTGTGGTTCAGAGGAGGGAAGAAAAAGGAGGAGGAAGCTGATAGAAGGGAGGAAGAGAGAAGGTTTGGTGGAGCTTGCCATTCTGAGTCAGCTGATCGAAGAGAGAGTAAGAAGCTGGGGTTTCACGTTTGCTTTTTTTTTTTTTTTTTTTGCTTTGTTACAGGCAAGCCGGACGAAAGGGGGAGGGATAGAGAGAGTGAAAGTAGTTGCTGGAGCTGTTTGCTTGAAGCAGGCCAGGCAGGGAGGAATATAGGGTGAGAGTAGTTGCTGGAGCCGTTTGCTGGAAGCATGCCAGGCAGAGAGAGAGCTTGCCAGAGCTGCTTGCCTGAAGAAGGCCAGAGAGAGAGAGGGTGAAAGTGGCTGGTTGGAGCTGTTTGCTTGAGGCAGGCCAGGCAGAGAGAGGGGGGACAAAGGTGAAGTTTTATTATTTCTTTCTCTTTCGTTGTGGGCAGCCCAAGAGAGGGAGAGAGGGTAGTTTGGGGAGTTTTAATTCCTTTCCCTCATTGAAGTAAGTTAGGCAGAGGGAGAGTTAGGGAAGAGTGTTACATACATCTTTTAATGGGAGGTAAGGATTTTTTTTTCTTTATAGGATCAGCTGGGGGAAATAAAAAGGGATTACATGGAGTGAGGTTCAGAGAGAGGCTAGGCGAGCAGACAAGGGAGGCTTCTGCTAGCATCAAAGATTGGTTGCCATCGTTCTGGGCAAGTTGTTGTCATCAAAGATGGATTAACATCGTCCTGGGTAAGTTGCTGTCACCAGAGACTGACTGCCATCGTTCTAGACAAGTTGCCATCACCAGAGGCTGATTAACGTCGTTCTGGGCAAGTTGTTGTCATTAGAGATTGACTACCATCTTCCCTGTAAGTTCTTATTGCCTGAGATCAACTACCATCATCCCAAATGAGTCACCGTCAAGAAAGAGCGACCATCACCACCCCATGTGCGCGGCTGCCGATCGTGACTGAATACCCCTGTGAAAGTGAAAATACAGCCAATATGTTACATTAGGCTACAACACTAAACCTACATAAAAGGGAAGATTTTCCAAACATTATGCCTTTCAAGAGTATTGACCTACAGTTTCCATTCTCCACAAAGGGGAAGGCTTGGGGTAAGAAAAGTTGCCATTCTCTTACATCTTTAAGATGCCATATCAACAAAAGCTGCACTATAAGGTGGCTTTATTAAAAGTTAGCATGCCAAAGGCTGCTGACAGCATTTATTTTCTATATTAATCAGTATCATTTTATCATTATCATCTTAGCCATTGTCTATCCACTGGAGGATGAGGGCCTCTTCTGCATGTTTCCAACCAATACAGTCCTGAGCACCAGTATAGAAAGATCTATATTATTATATTATACTAACGTAATAAACATTTTTAACTAAACCTTAGTTCAGTGATGGCGAACCTTTTAGAGACTGAGTGCCCAAACTGCAACCCAAAACCCACTTATGCATCGTCGAGTGCTGGGTGGGTGTGGCCCAATGGCTGGGCGTGGCCCATTGGCTGGGCATGGCTGTGGTAGTAACAGCAGACTGGGTGGGACTAAAAAGTTCAATCAATCAATTCCAACTTTGCAAGATCTTTTTTTTCCCGCAAGAAGTTGAAATTGACTGATTGAACCTTTTTTTTTTTTTTTGCACATGGTGGCGGAGGCCTAAAGCGAAAAGGTTTTATAAAACCCAGCTGAAGGCCTAGGACTGGGCGACGGTGCACGTGCCCACAGAGAGGGCTCTGAGTGCCGCCTCTGGCACCCATGCCATAGGTTCGCCACCACTGCCTTAATTTCTATGGTAAAGTAAGCTTACTCTAGTTTGCATTTTGCTGAAAAAGGAAGAGGTTGGTAATAAGCCAAGTAGGTCAATATTGTTTTTTAAAAACAACACACTGGACTAGCTTGAGCCAGAAAACTATTGAGCAACCTGGTATGCCTAAAGAAATCTCAATGGAACTCATTACAGAATTCTCAACATTTGCCCAGTGACAGTAATTCTCACTAACCTGGAAAAAGAACATTAAAGCTGTACCTAGGGAGCAGGGGGCAACTGAAGATTTTGTTGTGCCTCCCGCTTCTGTCCATCCTACTGTTAATTAAAGTTACTATTGGTGCAAATCATTCTGACTTGCTAGTTTGTCACACACTAGATATTAGCAAAGCACTATTACAAGATTTCTGGAGACTACAAGTTTATCCAGTTACATGGAAATGAGCCAAAAGACTAAATGTTCAAATGTAAAAAATAATGAATGCTACATACAATGTAAGAGAGAAGGGAATTATTTCAAGCTGTAGCATAAATCTTGGTAGGAGATAGATTGTCAGTTTTGCCATACCTAAATTATTTCTTACAACCATGTTTTTGAGTTGCAAAGATAATATGGTGGTGCTGATTTTTCCCTTATGGGTCAGTGCCCTTCATTTAGTAAGTGCTTAATAATGCAACTCATAAGGAATATTCTTCCCTCTCCAGCAAACCACACCGAATCTACACAAGATACTTACAAATCCTAATGATGTTAGGGATTTTCATACACTCTCGGCATTTAGGCTTCTGTTTTTAACAGAGATGTAATTTCAGCTTCCATGACTAAAGATCAAAAGGTCTAAAATACTCCATCTCCAAAGCCCATGCATCCACTGAACCTTGGGCAGTTTTCAACAAACGTGCAAAGGCACATTTCTGTGGTGTTACTTTTTTATAGGTCTATGTTTTGGTAATACGGTGTAGCAGTACTTTTTTTTGGAAGTTACTTTTTGGGACCTTTCTATCATTCTGTGCTGGTCGGCCCTAGATCTCATTTTTTACAATATTACAGGAACAAAGAAGCTGATTAGTTCATTTCCACATTGATTCACATTCCAACCATCATTTAAATGGCTCCTTTTAAAATAAGTCGATTCCCATTGCTTTGTAAAGATGCTTCCTATAAAATTATTGCCAGAATTTATTCTGTATCTATCAAAAATACTTTGAATCCTTCCACAAACTTTCCAATGTTCAATACAAGAGGATATCTGTATCTCACGGATGAACTGTAGATTCCTTGGTGCTGAGTTTAGTTGTTTGCTTGCAGACGTTTCATTAATAGAGTAGGTAACATCATCAGCTTAGAGAGCACCAAGGACTCCACCTTCCAACTTAGGTTGAACCTCTCCAACATATTTTACCAATACACAGTACACAGCAGACATTCCTTACCCGCCAACTAGTCAATAGGGGAAGGACTAAAAGAGCCAATGATTAATAGCAGCCACCCCTTCCTTGTTCTCCTCTTAGTGCTGTACATTTTCACAGTGATGGGAGAAAAAAACAAACATTAAGACCCTGATTGGCTCTGAAGGAGGGGAAGGGGGGTCCTTCTCACTGGCAGGAGGCCAGAATTCTAGGATATGAGGCACCAATAGGAAATAGCCTACAATTCCAACAGAAACATTGCAAAGCTTCTTTTACTTCTTCATTTGGAGCAGGAACCATGACAGCACTTAAATGGCTCAGCCTCTCCCAGATGTAGCACTAATTGGCATAGGTTCAACCGTGAAAGGTGCCTTAAGGAAAAGGAAGAAGTTCAACCACACCATTTATATCTTTTACAACTGTAGTCATGGTAACCCTCTTATACAATCCATCGTCATCAGTTTAGAAACTGAGTTTGCACACACCTACTTTTATTAGAGAGGCACAGATTACACAAAGGCAGTTTGCTCTTTGGTGATAGATCATCACAGTGGAACAAAAATGGAAAGAACCAAACACGTAACTGCTGTTGTACATTAACGAGAAATATTTGACTTGCTAAAAGCCTTGTCCAATGTATTATAGACCCAACTGGGATCTATTCCATATATACACATGCATGTATGGAGACATACGCACACCTTTTTGAATAACTGTTTAGATCATATATCTTTAACATGTAAAGTCTTTCCAATAAACTAAAAGGTATATAAGCTTGAACATAAACTGCTCAACTAACTTTTTTTAAAATGCACGTTACTCTATTTTCATTCCCAGTTTTTTTTTAAATTCAAATTCTTCAAATATATGTTCCCCTTTGAAACACAAGCAGCACTATCTGCCTGCAGCTTTCCAGTATGTACTGTTTTTCCAGACAACTTTTTGCAGAAATTTGTTGAAGGAAAGATAAACATTACTAAACTTTGTTTGATGCCAGCATTCACCCTACTGCAAGCTCTTGTGGAAGTAGAGCAAGTAGATGGATTTGTGTATCTTGATAGAACATGTACTAATGATGGCAAAAAAGCTGGAAACATTTTTAAACTGGACAAATGTCAGTAGAAAAGTAATGTGTGTGTGTATATATCTATTTATATGTTTATAAATAGATAACATTTATAAGCTGTCATGTTCCAGAGGTTCTACATGGGTTCAAAGTCAAACATAATAAAAAACTCTATTTAATATTTTTTTTAAAAAAAAAAAAAGCCTGCAAGACATGAGAAATTTGAAATACAAAAGATAATATATGAAGTCGTTTGTGGTAATGATGGATGCAAGAACAGTTTGCAAAATCACAAAGGTAGGGAAAGGTATAGTGAATGACATTGCTATCAGCTAGATTTAGCTATATTTCCTTTTATTTTCTTACTTCATGTCTTACATTTCTTTCGCTTATTATTTTGAAATCTCTTTCTGTACTTGGCATAATGCTGCCTACCACCCCAAACTGTAACGCTGCCTACCAATTTTCAAGAACTCCTGGCTCATTTCCAATTTTGCATAAGAAATCCCCAATACAGACAAAGGCTTTCCAATAAGAACACAGGGAATTGTGGTGGAACAATTCATATCAATACTCAACTATCCAAACAACTTTTAAGCTTGCTTTACTTTGGGATACTGTATTCCTTGGGATACAACTATCAGCCCATCGATAGGCAGAAGAGGAATTGAACTATGTAACATTTCTTCATTTTTTTAAAAGTATATTTTTATACAATGTTGTCTTCTTATAAGAAAGAAACCAAAATAGAAAACACTGCTTGCAAGCTTACAGAGTGTGTGTCTAATTAGTAAAATATGACACATATCTACTCAGAAATAAGCCTCACTGATTTATCCTACGTTCCCCAGGTAAATCTGTATAAAATTGCAACTTTAAAACTCCAAGTAACTTTGGTTAATGTTAACAATAAAACTTTAAAACTTCTGAAAGTAACTTTGCTTAATATTGACACTAGCAAAACCAATCTCTAAAGGCCAGAAGGGGCGTTGTCTTACCTGAACGCCTTTTCTCAGCACGGAGATGGAGACTCCACCATTGGGTAGTAGACTGTATTCCTGCCCAATCAGATCAAGTCAGCCAAAGTTGCCACGCCCGTCCTGGACCGTGATCTTCAGTCTTTGACGCGAGCGTAGCCATTGACTGACAGCAAGACGTTGTGGCTCACCAAACTA